>NW_024358722.1:11976444-12085175 GCF_014805655.1 Passer montanus | reverse complement strand
GGCGGCCGCGCAGCGCGGGGCTGCGGCCGGGCTGCGGGCTGGAGCCCCGGGAGCCGCCGGAGCCTCCCCGGCCGGGGCGAGCCGCCTGACCCCCTTCCCTCCCCCGCCCAGCACCCCCGCGAATACCGCGGGTGAGCCGAGAGAGCTCCCGGGAAGGGCGGCCCGGAGGGCTGAGCACTGCCGGAGCCGGGAGCAGCCCCTGTTCTGGCAGCAGGAGCCAGCGAGGCCCAGCCCCAGGAGAGAGCGGCCAGAAGTGACTAACCCGAGGCCGGGGCAAAGCCGGGCTGTGTGCCAGTGCTTGCGCTTTGATTTATTAGCAGCGTTATTGATTTTCACCTCTGTCTGGGCGCCGGCTTTGGAGCGGCTCCCAGCTGGCTGCCGTCCATCCGCTGCCGCCTCGGCAGCCCGCTGCACCTTTCCAGAGCGGGAGGCGCTGGAAAGCTCAGGCCTCACTCTGCTCCTGGGCAAGACACAAGACACATCTGGCGTTCCTCGGGTTGCTTGCTGGTGGAGGCGCTGGAAAGCTCAGGCCTCACTCTGCTCCTGGGCAAGGCACATCTGGCCTTCCTCGGGTTGCTTGCTGGTAATTATTGACACCGGACATCACAACTTTCTGGTTACAGATGGGACTTCTGCACTGCTAGGAAGCTCTCCAGGGCACTTAATGCTACTTTTTGCATATACTGGATCCTCTCCTTTGGGTAGGGAGAGGCTGATTTCTGCAACCTCCAGGCTGAACACACTTTCCCCTCAATTTCATTTGGAAGAAGTGTTCTGTAGATTTGGTGAGCTCTGTTCAGGAATCTAGCCATAGGGAGAAGGGAGGTCTCTCAATCCCCCAGCAATCTCTGTGAGCGTGGTATTAACCCCGCTCACCGAAGAGAGCCAATTTCTCCTTCTTGCCAGAAGCCTGTAGAGGAGGGTTGCTGCAGATGAGTCTTTCTTCCTAACAAACAGACATATCTGAGCCACTAACCTTGCTCTCACAACGCACAAAGGGCAGCATTTAACCATGTTACATTTTCAAGCAATCTTAACTTAATTATCCTTTTCAGCAGATTTTAATAGCTTTCTCTGCTTCCTCTGGCTTCGAATTTGCTTTGATAATTAAAGAACCTAAAATTTTGTATGTTTCTTTATGATGCCTGAAATTTACTACAGAAATCCATTTTCTCCTCCAGTTTGAACAAATTACCAGATCTAATACAAGAAGACAGGCAAGAATTTTACACAGCGGGTTATATACCAAACAACAGTGTCTCTGCAGGCACCTGCCCTCTGAGACAACTCAGGGTAGTTTTGGAAGGAAAAGCCCCTTATTCCCTAGGCATACTTAATCTCCAGCACCCCTGTGCTGTTTGTATGTCTGTGCACAATTGTTCTGGCATGTGCTTAAAGCACTTTGTGAGCATTAACACCCAGTGGGACTGGTGGTGGTGGGCACTCAACCTGCTACTGGTGTTTGTGTTGGGTGGTGGTGTGGCCAACAAGAGTCCCTCAGGCAGGCCAGGGAGCAAAACACATGAGGAGCCAACCTCTTGCCTTCCTTAAGTTTCCTACACTCTTCACTGGTTTTTTGCCTTTTAGGGGTATTCTTCAGTTTACAGTGTTCTCCCCCCAGATACAGGTGTCTCAGTGTGAGTGGAATGAGCTGCAGTGGTTCAGTCTGCTTTCATTGCTTCTGTGCAAGGTCTCATAGTTTTTTTGTTCTCCCTGGGTGCCTTCACAAAATTAGAGAATTCTATGACAGTCTTGCTTTTAGATTAAAAAAAATAAATTCTGGCACTCATCTTCCTAGAAAGAAGCCTCACAACAGAATTGGAGCACACCCAAGAGGCTCAAAATCATAAGAAAAATTAAAATATCCTGAACTTGATTTTATGTTAAAGCTGGCAATTTTGGAAGCACATTTTAAGTGCAAGGATAGGGAGCTAGTGAATTTTGATACATTTCCCGATTTTGGTGTTGGAAATAACTGTCTCAGTGCAGGTGGAAATATTTGATTTTACCACGTGTCTAACGCAGATCTGGCCTGTGCATAATGGTGGGAGCTGAGAGTTGTCAGGATCGTTCTAGTCTGATTGAGTTTTAGAGACTTCTGGGCCCAGATGTGCAAGCTAGCACTGTCCTGGTTGTGCACTATGCCACAAACCATCTCAAGCAAAGTTCCCTTCCCAAAGGTGGGTACTAACAAACACCACTTCTTTTGGTGCTTTCCAGTGCCTCTCTTCACTCCCTCCTCTTCACCAGCTGTCAGTTTGCTAGATGGCCTCTGAATGTGGCAGGTAGATGTGACTTCCTTTCTTGACCATTGCAGCAGCTCACACCAGATCCTACTGACCACTCTTTTGGGTGGAGCAAAATTAGGTGGTGCTGGGTAGAGTACTGTGGAGTGACAATGGTTTTGAAGGGTTGAAGATCTTCCTCCCAAAGCACAGCCTGAGGCCAGTGCCAGAACCCCAGCACACAGGAAGGAGACTTTGTGTGGTCTTCATCACTAGCCCACTTGGGCTGGAGAAGGGCTGCCCCAAGCATGGGACCACCTGATTTCATGGAGAAGGCTGAGCTGGGCAGGAAGACACTTTCTGGAGATGAGCATCTGGCAGGGTTCCTTGTGCCTGGAGGGAGGCTGTGAGAAATTAGTGAACAGTAGGTTTCCGTCGTATGAAGGAATAATGCAGCATCTGGACAATTTTAGCTGCCTTAGTGCCTATAGTCCTGCTTGCTTGAGGTGTTTAGGAGATGAACCAATTTTGCACTCCCACGGACAAATTAAATGATGCTGTGTACAACAAATATTGTATAACAAGTTTATTAAAGGCTGGAGAAGACTTGGGCTGCTAGGAACAAAGATGTGGGCAGAGATGTGGATTGATTTGAATGCATCTGCATGATATTTTTGTGTATAGGGGCATTTAAAATCACCTTTACAATTGGCCAAGTGGCTTTAAGTTGTAAAAAGAAGTCAGACTGGATACAAGAGAGCAATGTTTCTCTGTCAGGACAGTTGAACCCTGGAGCAGGTTGCCCAGAGAAGCTATTTGCTGCATTCTCAGAAGTTTTCAAGACTCAGATGAATAAAGCATGGAGCAACCTGGTCTGGCCTCATTGTTGACCCTTATGTGAGCAGGAGGGTGGGCTGAGATCTCCTGAGGTGCCTTCCAGGCCTGAGGTATTGTTGATGCTGTCTCCATTCCTGGGAGGAGTGGCTCTGCCACGCAGCCATGGCTCAAGCGGTCTGTGTGCGCACACCCACGCAGACACGCTCAGCCCTTCCCTCCCTCCCTGAGCAGCTGGCTGATGTCATCCGTTTGCTTACTTAAGAGAGGCATCATTAGTGAGAAAGTAATTTATGTAATGCTGCTAGCGCAAATGGAGGTAGAGCTGGGTTAAGCAGGCCCAGGGCAATGAGGGCACACTCTGCACGGTGGGCTATGGAGAGCATTGCTGTGGGAGGCTGGCGGGCCAGATTGCTGGAGATAGAGGATTGAGGAGGGCTGGGCTTGTTTCCTGTTCACCACACCCTTCGAGGCAAAGCAGCAGTGGGAGAGGGGTTTTGGTCTGTTGCCGTAAGGGAGCTCAATAAAAGCCTGTTCCCTGTCAGTGCCCTTTACCCAAAATGACCCGCTTCTGGTGATCAAATGCAGGCTCAGCTTATTGAAAAAAAAACAACTTACAAACATCAGCCACTGTTGTAAGATCACTTTTTTTCTTTGTCTGTGTGGATTTCTGTGTCAGTTTTGCCTTGTGAGACTGGACCAAACCCCAGAGCTACTGAGGCACCACAGTAGCTGAGGGCTACAGCATGAGGAGGATGTATGGACCTCACAGCATGAGGAGGAGCTGCTCTGCAGACTTGAGGGAAAACTTTGAAGGCAAAACTCAGGAAAAGAGGGAGGGAACTTCTTGGAGGTTGTTCAGGAAGTAGAGACACCCTGGTGGTTTCTTCTCCCCCTCCTGAGTGCTATTACTGCTTGTGCTCCAGTGGCATAGGAGTAGTAGTAGTGCTCTTTTGGGGCAGAAATGGTGCACAAAAGAGGTTTGCCACTGAGCATGTATCTCAGACCAATCAGACAAGAAGATAAAGGAAGGACAGCAGCTAGAGAGGGCTGGCCAGGGCACATGTTACCCTGTCTCCTGACTGTACCATAAAACTTACCTCTGGAGATGTGAGTCACACTCTGGATACTCAGGAGCTCTGAGGGAATTTAGAGTGTAGACAGCTTATACCCATCATAGCTCGGGTCAGAGTCTAACCCTTCCCACCTCATGTAATCAAGCAGATGATGTTCCTGCCCAGCTTAGCCTACACAACACTGGTTTGCTCATGTTGCTGCTAAAGGTCTTGTTTGGATTAGCACACAGGACTGGGTGATCAGCAAGAAAAGAAGTGCAAACACAAAGCCCTTTGGTAGTCAGGGTGATAATCATTGCTCATAGGCTCACTAATAAGGATTTTGCTGCTGTGAAAGAGTAAGTGTTGTCGAACAACATCCTAAAAACTACATTGTTTATAAGGAGGGAGATCAAACCTTTGGAGGAGAGGAAAACAAAGTGGAACTGGTGAACCCCATAAACATTATTGATTAACAGAACTCTGAAATATTATTAGGAAAGCCATCACCATATCTCAGGTGGCTGAGGGAAGGCAGGGAGACAGCTTGCAGCAGGGCTCAGGGCATCACGGTCTGTTCTCCTGCTGATCTGAGACCCCTTGGCAGGAATCTGGCAGCCGTGAGCGCTTAGTGTGTGCCGGCTGCGGGCGTGGAAAGGCCTCAGTGGCAGCTGCGAGTCGGAGGAGCCTGCTGGACACACAGCTGGGGTCGGCGTGGAGCATGAGGCGATGTGACATGCTGGTCCCTTCTGCCAAAGCAGGAGCACAGCGGGAGCCAAGCCGCGAGCCCTGCAAAGAGAAATGACAGCAGCGAAGATGTGCCACGAGTGCGTGCATTTCTGCACAGACACCCTAATGGGACCGAAGGAAGCGATAATGGGAGAGGAACACCCTAGAACCACGTGAGCTCTCGGGCTTTCCCAGCAAAGGAGCAGCTGAAGGGGCTGTGGAGGCTTGTCTTCTGCACCCACCCCCACCTTATCCCTGCCGAGAGGCAGCTGGGGAGGAAAGAGGGAATTTTCATCCTGCCGGCGTCTGCTAAACACTACATCTTTGATATAATTTGGGTTAAGGACAAAGGATCACCAGCTAACCTGGAAGATTCCTGTTCCCAGTGTAAATCACCCCGTGATACCCACTGCACAAAGCTGGGTATTAACCTAAGCCTACACCTCAGCCTAATGTAGGCACACTCTTATCAGCAGTTTTGTTTGTGCATCTAATCACAAGTTCATGTACCACTGGGAACTGATGCGGGCACCTGATCCTTCTGGGCATGATTCCAAAGAAGCTGGAAGCACACCTCTGTCCCTGAACTGGAGCCCACGGAGACTGAGATGAAGTAGCTCAGCCACCCTCTGTGGAGAAGATGGGCTTGGATTCTGGGGAGGACCCCCCTCCTTGCACTTCTCCTGGCTGATGGACACAGCCTGCACCCCCTCCCTAGGGCAGCCTGCCTGATTTGGGAATCCACCCCTGGGCACTGTCCTTGAGGCTGTCTGGCTGGGGAGAGCTGCTCTCTCCTTGGCTTGTCTTTTGGTACAATTTTGGGCATCTCCAAGGACTGCACTCCAGTGTGTTTGGCCAGTCTGAGGGTGACAGAAATCATATGGAATGTAAAAGTGAAATTATTTGTTACTGCACAAACCTAAGTGCACAGTTACTGCTCTATGTATAGTTTTGAAGCAAAACTATTATTATAATCACATTCATTAGCAATTAACAGTTTATAGATGGAAGTCCAGCTAAAGATATGCATGTTTCTGGTTGATTATAATGAAAAATTGCAAAAAGAAAAAAAAAGTAGTTTTCTTTGTTCTGCCTCTCTTATGTGAAGTAAGAACTTGGTTAAATCAGTTAACCACCATCCTACACTTCAGAATAATGCTGCTAAAAATGAAACATAGAATTAGCCTGTCAATTTTCTGTCGCTCACTTGTGATTCAAGCTGTCCTTCTGCAAAGCTTTTAGTTTCCATTAAAATACCTTGCTGCAAATGCCTGGAGCTGCAGCAGCAGCAGCAGTGATCAACCCCAAACTGGTCCAGTGCTCATCTCCTTCAAGCACACTCTGCTGTCCTGCTCACCACTTACTCAGGGGCAAGTTTGCTAATCCTCCCTGAAAAGTCCCTCTTGTAGCAAATCCTGTCAGGAGCACAGCCACGTTCTCCTGCCTGCATGCCCACACTGTGCCACATGGGCACACGTCCAGCCCCTCCTGGCTGTGCCAGGGATGCTCATGGTCACTCCATGGCCCTGGCATGGATTGGCAGGGCTGGCTGCCTGCCCAGCACAGCCCCCAGCATTGTGCACTGAGATGGCTGTGGGGCTGCCCGTTTTCTGCTGGTGCTGGGAAACAGGGAGCTGCCAGGTAGGTTTTGCCGGGAGCTTTGTAAGGCAACTGGGAACCTGCTGTGAGCTTCAGGAGTGAGCCAGGGAGAAGGACAGATGTGACCGAAACCAATCTCCTGTGGTGCTGGAATTCAGCATTGGGTTTGGCTCAAATGGCACAAAGAGCAGCTCTGGCAAGAGCCCAGGCACGTGCATGAGAGGGCCAGAATGAGAGAGACAGGGGCCAGTGTTCTCAGCATGTGCTGTAAGGAGCCAGCTTACTCTGCAAGAGGTGCAGGTCAGATCTAACACGGGACCACCCCTTCCATGCCAGTGAGGGTCCCTCCAGAACCACAATACTGGCATTTCTGTCTCAGGCAAAGAGTCCTTGTCAGTTTTTGCAGGACATCGTAGGTTTTGATTATGCCTTACCTAACAGATGGGAGGCAGTGCTATTTAGGTTGTAATACACATTCAGGTTTGTTTGGGCTATTTTTGTGCTGGAGAAAAATTTTTCTCTGCTGGATCATGAAGAGACCTGCTCTACTCCCATCTGTTTGAACAGGGAGTGTCTTTGAGCAATTGGCCAGGAAAGCTGGCTAAAACTGCCTCTGAGATTCTGCTCCTTCAGTCCTGAGGACTTCTAAGTTTTATATTTGAGCTGTTGGGATCAAACAGAGAATTTTTTAGAAGCCTGAGGAGAGTCTAGAGGTGAATTTGTTTCTAGTTTTAGCCGGAAGACCCTGTGTGTGTATCAGCTGGCACACAGCCATTCCCAAAGCCTCCTGAAGCACTTTGCCCTGTAGAAACTCTTAGGCTTTCAATTTTATGCCTTCAATCCACAAGCTGTCACTCTGATTTTTCAGTCACTCTGTGTAATGCTAATTTTAGGATTTCACCTAAAGTTGGTAACGAAGCTTGGCCTTGCTTTTCCTCCACAGGTTGAAATGTCTATATCACATCATTAGTGCCAAGAAACTTGTGCCAGCTGAAGTCAGTTTAAGCCATGGTGCAGCCTCCATGAAGGCCTCGTATGCAAATGTCCATGCCTGGTTGGAGCAGGCATAATCCAGTACTAACAGCAGTGACCATTCCTAAGGACAGACCTAAGGCAAAGCTGATCAGTGTTTGCCACCACATCACACCAGCACCTGCCAGAGCAGTGCTTGAGGACATGACAATATAACCTGGTATGGACATGTTTAGGCACAGGTGGGGCCTGGTGATGAAATCTGAATTGTTTCTAGCAGTTAAATAGCTAGTTACAGGCTCAAAGGTAACTGTGAAGCAGGGCTGTTACCAGTGAGGGAAGCAGGCTATGAGAAAAAGGGACATCTTGGTCCTTAAAAATGCCACACTCAGATTGAGCAGTAATAATTTTCAAATCACTAAAAGCATTCCCATGGTACAGGGGGCACTTGACCTTGCAGTAAAACTGCCTTGCTTCTGGCTATTCAGTCTATTGCTGTTCCTTTAAAAGCTGTTGTGTGCTTTGGTGCTGTTGACAATGAGTGCTGGTCAGGGCCAAATCCTTCTCCAGCTCTACACAGGGGTTCACTTTTGACCTGTAATATATGGTGGGCCTTTTTTTTCAGCAGAAACTGTCAATCATGTTAAAAAAACGTGGAGGGCATGTGCTACTGGTTTGGTTGTTGTCACCTCTGACCCAAGCTGCATCAGGAAAGTTTGCTCACCCCTGGGCCCTGCCTGGGTGGCTGCGTAGGAAGAAATCTCAGTGCTCCTGGCAGTTCACCTCTACCTTCAGAGATCAGTCCACACTTGGTTCCAAACCCCCTTGGAGTGCAAGGAACTTGACTCTTCTCTGCTTTGATAGCCTGTTTTCCTTTCAAAGGCTGTAGTGACTGCAGTTGAAAGGCATGGGTTTTGAAAATAACACCCCTCCCTGGAAAGAGAGTTTTTAACTTTCTCAGAGAGCCTTAAAACTTCTGCTAGGATCTCAGGAAGAAAAAGCAGTGGTGTTTAGGAATTAATGAATGAATGAAGGAATGAATGAATGAATGAATGAAATGAAACATGCCTTTTCCACCACTGCAACTCATCTGTGCTCAGAGCTGTTGTGCCTGGGACTTGCCTATCACAAGCTTTTGGGGTGAGCAGTGACTCATCCCCATTCTGCTGTTTGCACCTCCACATCTGCCCATGTGCTTAGCGTGGGTCTCTAGTGAGAATAACAGGTTGTTTATTTAGTGAATACAACATTACCAGTGCCTCAAAAGGCTCTGGCTGGTCCTGCTCTTGATGAATGGCATCAGTGGTTTCCTTGCAGCCAGCATGCAGAATGGAAGGAGGGCTTGATTTTCCACAATAATTTTTCTGAGGTGACCCCCACATCCACTTGAGGCAATGCCTGAGCAGATGCCTAATCTGAAACCTGCTGGTAAAACTACAGAAGCACCACTATTTTCAACTTAAAAGAAATTGGATCATCTTATAATAAGTTGAGCACCTTTTGCTTCAGAGTCAGTAAGTTCCTCTTTTTAAATTTTCTCATTGCAGTTATTAAGAACAGACTTCTGTGACTCTTACATTTTGTCCTCTTCAAGCTGCCTGCTAAGTATGTGTTTAAAAACCCAGGTGTGGGTCTACAGGCTTGTGTGTGGCAGGGCAAGTGGAATGAGAGCTGGTAATAGAGATCCGCGGGAGATCTCGATTTCCTGCTCTTTCCATCACCTCTAAAACAAGGTGCTCCACAGCCATGCAGTGCAATCTGCAGCTCTGAGACTGCACTCTATCTTTGTAATTTCAATTTCTGTCTTCTTTTGCTGACCTGAAGGACTAATCCCTTTTCTGTGCCTTGCTGTCAATCAGTTCCTGCAGCACAGGAATTGACTGCTGTCGTACCTGAAACACAGTTTAACCAGTGACATGAGGTCTTATTCTTCAGCCCAAATCCTGAGAGGACAGCTCAGTGTATGTAATCAGCTTCCAAAAGTGTTGTGTGGTGAATATTTGTGCATCTTCCGCCTTCCCTGGACATGTCCATCACTAAATCATCCCCAAACATGCTAGGAGTGCACACACATGTGTTCACCCCGGTAGAGAAGAATCACTCATTACAGATTCCAGGACTTGGAATGCGTCAGGCACGAGGTGAGCAACATGCTGGGCACCAGCTGTGTGCAGGCTGGCATCCCTCACAGCACACGCCACTTGCTGTGCGCTGGTTGACCTCTGCCAAAACGTTTCCCCAGCAGTCACGACACATTTGGCCGTGGAAAGGGTGCCAGAGCCCTGAGGCAAGCAGAACCCTGTAGCACTGCCTGTGGTAAGTGCAGGCTGGGAGAAGTGGCAGGGTCCTTGGCTGCCAGGAATGGTTAGGGCTGTGCTAACCTCAGAGGCGCTACCTGCGTCTGCAGGGCGTGATCACCGCGGAGGAATCTGCGCCCTTAACGGGACAGATGGTCCTAATCCACTTCTTACTGGATAGCTGTGCACATCACAAGTAAGACTCACTGGGTTGTTGTGGGCAATCAGCAGAGACCTCAAGGACTAAGTGTCAGAGGAAAGGCAATGATTGCTGCCTCCGCAGCTGGTCCCTCCCACCAGGCTGGAGCAGATGGCAGGCGAGGAGCTCTCCATACGCTACCTGTTCGGTCACTGGAAAGAAGGCCATTTCTCAGGACACTTACAGCTTCCATAAAGAATAAATTAACCACCCAGTGAGCTGAATAATAGCTCTAATAGCTATGAAATACCTTAAAGAATAAATGTGCAGGTAAATCCTGTCACCAAGCCATCTGAATCAGGATTCTGAAATCCATGTGAGAGTTGACCAATGGGTTTCTGCTGAAAACAGCATTCCTTGATGGTGTGATGATTTCGTTACAGATGGTATCATAACTCAAAACTGCATTTATCTGTCTTTGTCAAGCACCAGTGTGGTATGGAGGGAGGAAAAAAAAAATCTGTTGTGTAAGCGCAGTGAACATTTACTGCAACTAAATCTTTCTTTCTTCTTTCCCTTGTACTATTGCCTCAGTCATTTCTGAGCTGGCCCTGCTACTTTTTATAGTGTCATAGTGCCCATGGGTGTCTAAGTCCACCTTCCAGCCTTCTTTTCTAGCATACAATAGCAGTTCAATGCCAAAGATTGGGCCCCTGGAGCCAGTGTGATTTTTTGGCCCCTCTCTGTGTCCCTTTTCAAATCCTCAGAAAAACTTTTCAGTAGAGATAATGAATTATTCTGTAGAAGCCAGTTCAGTTTCTGGAACGCTGGACTCAGACATCACAGAACTAATCCTCTTGTAGCCCTATCACTGAAAACACATTAATGTTTCTTCCCTTAGGCTTCCTTGCATTTCAGCTGCTGCTCCAGGACCAGGTTCATTCTGGCTGAGCTGCGTTTCATGAATCATGACAAGCCACTTTTTGCAGAGATCATAATCATTCTAATCTTCTATCATTATGTCCCAAAGCATCAGTAATGTGCTAGATAAATATTTGCAGCAGAAAAGAGACCTCCACTCCCTGTGGCTGCGCTGGGTTAAAATATGACTTTCTGATTCTTCTCCAGTCTAAAGTTTGAGTGCGTGGCAGGCACAGATGATTTGCTGAGGGCAGGGCTGAAGGGAGAGTAAAGAGAGGGCAAAGGTATCCCAAGCCAGGTTCTGTTCTGATGGATGCATGGGTGAGGTTCCAGGCTGGTGTGGGCAGAGTGGGGTCAGCACACCTTACACTGAATATCTCGTCCTTCAGGGCAATGGTTACTCACCTGCAGCCACCAAAAAAGTATTTCGGTAAAAGGGAGATATCTGAAACATTAGATCTCCAGGTCTGCTATTTGGCCTTCTAGGGTAGGACTCGATCCACCGTGCACACACACGTGCTGTCTTTCTCAGCAGAGCACTACCTGCTGCTGCACTGGTTGCTTTAGCCTGTCTGCTCCTCCACAGTCAGCAGACCAGCAACAAGGTGTGAAGAGGGCTTTTTCTCCACCTGCTCCTTCTGCACAGGGCAGTGCAGCCCTCTGTGAAATGAAGCAGCTTCCCAGCTGTGCAGGACCCACACTCGTGGTGGGCTCCAGGGTCTGGTCCCAGAGCCTCTCCACACCACATTTCATATGAGGGTGTGGGGCTGGGCCTTGAGGAGGGACCAGAGACATCCAGAGGCTGGAGGGAAAGATAAGATGGCAATCAGACTCTTTGCTTTGAGTGTCATAGGTTCTCTTCTGCTAGCACCTCACTCCAGAAGTTACATTTCCCACCAGAATTAGGGCTGTGGGAGCCCTTCCCTGTCAGAAGCACTCAGACTGTCAGAGAAAGCTGGTCACTGGCTGCAGGAATCTGTGCTGGACTGTCCTTGCAAAAATGAAGATGGTACAAGCTGCCAGGCCATGACAACGCACTGGATGTTCATGTCCCCCTTGCTGACAAGTGATTTTGCTGTAGCAATAAGCAGATGAAAGTGGAACAGGTTATTTGTTTTGCATTTGACTTTTTGTCAGTAATTTTTCCAGGGGAATCTGTCTGATTCTGCTACCTGCTGCTAAAATGGGTCCTCAGAGAGCGCAGTGCCTGCGGCCTTCCCTCTTCAGGAGATTAGCCTTGTCCATCAGGTTTCTGTTTTGCCTTCTGCTGGCAATTGAGGCTGGACTGCACGAAACAAATAAGACAGCATTGAATCTTATGGAATATGTTATTTGGGATAATTGGGAAAAAGCAGTCTCAGAGCAGAATAAGAATATCCTTGCAGTAGGTGCTCTCAAATGACAGACTCTTCCTCCCTGTAGGCAAGCTTAGAGCAGAGACCATTTCACACTAATAGTAGTGCTCAGGAAAGAAAAGAGACTTCCATTTTTAACCTGTTCCTTTCCTTGTTCATTTCCAGACATGGGCTGAGAATGTAACTGGTGTGTTTTAGCACCAGCACCACTTGCAGGCTGTCAGCCCTTGGTAAGCAGAGCTGCAGCATCCACCTCCAAACAGGCAGAGCCATGACAGAATCTGTGCCCACTGCCACAAAGGAGCTCCATCCCTACTGAGCTCCATCCCTGGAATGTGGCTCAGTCACCTGCTCATCTCCATGTGTGGTTTTTCTCTCCAAACTAAAACTAAAAGGGCTGGCAGTGGGGGGTGAAGAAAGGGATCCTCTCAGAGGCTGGAGCACCAACAGTATTCACTTGATGCACTTCAAGTCTTTTTCCTCTCTAAGTCCATGGAGACACCAAGTGAGTGTGATGGGACAGGGACTGCCTTTTTACGGAGAATTAATCAAAAGCAATGGTGAACAGAGATGTTCAGTATTTTTTTTCTCACTTCCATGAGGGAATGGCTTGTCGTTTCTTGATATAAGGGGGTGGACAGCTTTTGCATAAGAAAATAACTTCTTGCTTCTACATTTTCTCTCTACACTGCTTCTGCTCTTGTTCACAGAGCTGCCTGATCACCCAGTCCTCAATTTTCCAGCAGCTTCAGTTCCTTTATTTGGACAAATATTCCCCTTTATTAAATTGGTGTTTTCCACACGGGGCATAAGGTACCAAAATCCATCATATTCTGGGGTTTTCTGCTAGGTAAGGGGAAAAAGGAGCAAAATTCCTGAGAAAACTGAGCCTATACATTCTGAATTTTCATGTTGGGATACTGTTCATAGAAGAGAAACAAAATGCTCTGATACAATGGATCCAATTTTCCTGGCGCATCTACTGGGAGGGCATCTGTAATGAAGTCCATATAATTTCCTTTTTGTCCCTTTAAATTCATGCACATAACCTAGGTTCAAATCTTCCTGAATTTGCAAACAAGTTCAATCTTCATCCTGGGAGGATGTGTGTCAAGTACTTTGGAGGCTCTGTGTATATATGTCTAAAATGGGCGTTCTGGGAGCTGTGCTTGGCCCTGACTGCCTTTGTCCCCAAAAAAGGTAGCACTTAGGGGAACATATTTCTCTGCTTTTCTTGCAGTGCTGTGCATTAATGCCACTACTCAAGCTAAGAATAGAGAGTCCTCATCTTGATGGCTTTGAAACAGACCAGAACAGCAAATCTTACTAATGTGCAGGCCAGATCCTGCTCTCAGCTGCACAGACTTCTGTGCAACAATTTAGAAGTTAATGATGCACTAGGGACCCTGTGGTGTAGATGAAGCACCATAACAAAGAAATGTTTGTTGAAAAACCACTCTCTGAGCTCTCTCTGGTTTCTTTATCTCAGCAAGAGGTAATTTCAAATAAGGTCTCACAGGGATGTGCTGTGAGCCTGTCTCTACTGGATATTTTTACTGTTATGTCCAGTGGTGCTAACTGGAGAATGCATTTATATAATTTTGCTATGACCTCCTTGTCTGAGAGGACTGAAGGACTCACCTGGAGTGAGGGCCGGAGTTAAAGGTGATTTGGACTAATAGGGAAAATGGCCGAGAATGAAATTCAGTGATGATGAAGGTGAAATTATATATTTAGAAATGTACAACTACACAAGTGGCACAAGTACTGCAAAATAAGAACAAGGGGTCACAGCAGGCCATGGGATAAATACAAGTCACAGGTATTCTACTGTGGCAGTTGTTCTCCCCATCTACTTGGTACAAGGTGAGGGCAAATCAGGTTAATCTGTGTGAAGGAGAATTATGTTAGATGGGAAAAAAAAAATTATCATGAAACTTGTAGCTGGTAAAAAAGGAGGGGCCACAGGATCCCTGCCACTGTGTGTTTAGGAGTAGATTAGATAGAGAACTGCCAGGAAAGGCTTCCTGCTGTGCTTCATGCTGACCCAACCCTGATGGTGGCTGGGGTGACCTCCCAGGCCCTGCAGCATCAGCCACATCTGCCTGGCAGCTTCTCCAGCAAAGTCCTTTCCCTGTGTTGGGCCAGCCAATGATCCGAGCTGAGGAGGGGAAGCACTGATGCAGTGGCACTGCTCACACTGCTGCTTTGAGGAAATAATTTAAGAGGGTTAGATTTTTAAGAATTCATGTATATTTTGAACAGATCCCTCTCTGCAAAAAAAAAACCCAGATTAATTCAAAAAGTTGTTAAGTAAAGTAGAGGCCATATATTGCAAAGTCTAAATAATCCAGACAGTTGATTCCTAAAAAATGAAAACAATGTTTGAAATGACAGGTCAGGAGAATCTTGCTTTTCTGAGTATCTGTTGGATTTCTTGTCCCCCTGCTTCTTCCACACAAAGGACCCCCTCCCCTGTCCACATAGTCCTTCCTTGCTTCATTTGCTGTATTGGGAAGAAGATAAAAACATTGTGGTCAAAGAGACAGCAAAAAAAAACCAAACCCAAAAAAACCACAAACCAAACAAAACCAAAAAAACCAACAAAACAAAACAAAAAAACACCCAACAAACAATAAGAAGAGGCAAAACTATTGGAAGAGGCAAAACTAAGTGGGATAGCACTGCAGTAAGTAGGGAAACACCATTTAAATTGGACATTATCCATGCAGTTTGCATTTGAGCATAGCCAAATAGATCTTGGTAAGTGCAGCCCAGCTCTGCTCCATTTACATATCACATATCCCCCTTTTCCAGAGGAACAAAGGTAGTCGCTGTAACACTCAGGAGAGGAAAGGGGATAAAAACAGATGGATTTAATGGTACACTTTCTGTTTCTTTACTATTTTTGGTTTTACTCTCTGAGGGAGGCAGGGAATGAAAGGCTTTAAAGCAGCTGCCTAGCACTGCTGTATAAAAGCTGGGGAAATGCACACCTTGTGTGTGCAGAGGGGTGGCAAGGACCTGTTCAGAGTATTCATCATGCTGCTCCTTCACTTCCCAACAGACCAAGCCTTGGAAGCCCCTTCCTCTACCTTGTGCACTGCACTCATCATTTCCCTGTGTCCCTGAAAATGCCAAGCCATTATCAGGTTGCTCTCCTTTCTTTTGAAAATCTAGATGTTTTAAACTTCACTTTCCAGAAACAGGTGGTTGGAAAAGTTGTCAGCCTCTGAGATGCAGTTAATCTTTGGACAAATATACTTTCAATGGTGCACTGTTGTCTAGCAACTATACTATAAACAGCCCTCCATTTGTCTCCTGTGGGTAATCACTGATTTCTTGGGGATTAAAGCTTAAGTAACACTCCAATCTAGGTGCATGCATCAGACCACAGCGTATTACAGCAGATTATGCCTCCCAGTATACAGCTTGCTTAACCATTTAGAATCACAACAGAACACAGACAGCTGCAATGATAGGAAAATGAGCACTAGCCTGTCAAGTAATTAGTATTTTGAGTTGTGGAACATTCCACTGGAAGGCCCAAAACAATTCCTCTCATACAGAAGGGTGGGGTGTCAGATAAGCATCGTATCAGAACATCTCATCTAGGCTGAGCCTGACTTATTTCAGATATGTCTGGATAGCTCTCTTGATGCAGAGAACAGCCTTTGCTTGGTCTCCTGCATCTGCTGCCTCATGCCACACGGATGGAATTTTACCTTCCAGTGGTGAGCAGCACTGTGCTTCAGCGGGGTTCTACAGCTCACTGGTGGGCACAGAGCCTCGGGACTGGTTGAACAGACTCTCTGTTGTGAATACAATCTACTAGATGCATCTGCTTCTGTAGATCACCTTCTGCTTAAGAAACTGAATGTGCTCTTGCTAAATCACTGCATTTAATACCTTTCCCAGCCAAGCTCCCCTGCCCTCAGTTGCTGACAGTGCTGGTGTAATGCTAGGGAATGAATGAATGCTGTGGCCTGGGGCCTGTCTTCAGGAAAGGGCAGTCATTTGGTTGGATTTAAATTAAATATAAATCATTTAAGTAAATAGATAAAAATTACAGGCTCTAGAGTTAGAATAAGGCTCAGCATTTTTGGGATTAGAGTTTCTAGTGTTGACCTCCCACACTGAAAGAAATATGTGTCTGTGCGTGGGTAATGCTACATGTCTTTTGGAAAATGGGCGTTTAACTGAAGGAATTATGTTCAAGACATTTAAGATTTACCGTAAGAATTCACATTTTGAAGAGAGCAAGTTTGATAAAATCTGAAAAAACAAATGCTGGGCTTTCACCACTGTCCCCTTTTGATGTTTTTTTAATGGCTTCTTAGGGACTCACAAGGAGCAACTCAAGTGTCCCCTTGTCCCTGCAACACTCAGGATCTCCAGGCTTTAGAGATCAAGTCAGGAGGGAGCAGGGGCAGCACACTCACTCAGCCTGACCAAAACACTGCATGCAGGAAAGGGTAAATCCTTGTGCCTGCCCTCTGCTTTCCCAGATCATCTAGGCCAGAGTCTCTTGCAGTTCTGCAGCAGCAGATCCCTCTGTGTAGGCTCAAGAGGTGAAAGTAGATGGAAAGTGGGAAACAGCCTCACCAAAGGGAAAATCCTCTCCAGGGCCAAGCCAGTGGGAGGGTTGCTCTATGTCAGCTTTTGCTCCCAGCTGTGCCAAGAGGTATTTGAGGTTTTTGGCCGGTGTTGGAGTGCCCAGCAGCTCAGTGGAGCAATGCAAGGACCATCCCAAATACTGGGTTGAACCTTACTTAGATGCAAGTGCTTCCCATGTGCTGTGTGGGTGACCCTGGAAAGAGTCCATGGATATAAATGATATCTCAGAAAATATGGGCTTAATTCAAATGCCCACAGGGTGCCCCTCTCTGAAACACCACCACTGCAGAAACTTTCATTCTTAAGCAGTTGTTGGCAACAAGGAAGGGCTGATCCTACTTCCCCTAACTGTGGAATGCAGGCTTTAAGGTGTCAGGATGCAACAACAGGGAGATTTTGTACCCTGCATCTTTTCCTAAGAGCTTAAAAGAAGCATCTGTTAGACCCAAGGAGGAACTCAGCACACTCCAGAGCTCTCGGAGTGGGAGGAGTTGGCTTTCTCTGGGAGCCTCTACACAAACAGCGTGATCCCACTGGGACTCGTTGAGTTTCCAGTTCTTGCCTCCAGAGAATCTTACTGCTGTTTTGTCCTTCACTTTCAAATGCCCAAAGCAGTTACTTACTTGTCATTTTTTCTTCCTACCACTCTCTCCTGAAGGGGATGTATGTGTAAAAGTTGTGTTTCTTGCACAACACATCCCATGAAGTTTCAGTGATATGATGAGTTTACACACTAAATGGAGCAATTAATTAGATTCCCTCCATATCTATATTCAGAGAAATGATGGCATTATCATTACACTCCCTCCCTTTTAAAAATTCCTTTCCAAATCAGCTTAAATCCCTCCTCTCCCTGCATTGATTTCAGTAGACTCTGGAACAAACTCAAACAGAGCATGGACAAAGTCTTGGTCCTGTTGAATTTAATGGCAAAAACTCCTGTTGTACTGAATTTTGAACAGTGAAAAATTAACTTTTGAATGAAAGAGGACAAATAATTTGAAGCTTCTTGAGTCTAATGAAAATCTGTCAATTGCTCTCAGCTGGATTTGCATCAGTGCAAGATAAAAGAACACATATTTTGGTAAGACAGAGACAAAACCCATTCAAATATGTTGTGAAAGTAGTTACATGTCTAATACCAGAGACATTTTCATCACATAATGAAAATTAGTGTTTAAAAAATTATTACCTCTGCAAAGGTGGCATCATGCACTGTGTCAGCATTTAAGATGTGGTCATTTTAAAAGCCAAGAACCTTGGCAATGCCCTTTGGAGATTATTGTTTCTTAAGAGAGTACATCAGGAATAAGCAATCACAGAGAGTGCAATTAAGTGCATAATCATACATATTTTTGACATCTGTCTACTTACAGGCTCCATGGCATTTTTTTTGCATCTCTCCCCCTTGTGTCTTCAATTAATTTATCGTGACCATCTGTGTTGTATTTTTTGCTGCTCAGCTTGCCTTACTACATCTGTTTTTTGGCTGAGTATTTCATGACACTTCATCATTTTCACTCAGAGCTAAAAGAACAGAATTTCCATTTACTCAGTTAAGTTGCTTGGTTAAGATAATCAGCAATTAAACAGACCACTACACTACTATTAAATGACTCTTGAGTGGTGAACAGAAAGGCAAGAAAGAAGCAGCAGCAGTTTAAAAACTGCAGCTTAGGTTTTCTGGTTCTGCATGGAGTTAAAACTCTCAGGGGTTCTACATCTGCTCCAGTGCTCACTCTGCACAGAGAGAAGGGGACATGCCATGGCAGGAAGGGTGTTTGGTTGTTGTGCTCTGGGCAGTCTCCGTGAGTGTGTAACTGGTTTGGAGGTGCCAGCTAACCGCACTCACTGCGTGGGGTGAGGGCTGCTCACACAAGGAGCAGGGCAGACCCTGCAGGCTGTCAGAAGGAATCAGCAGTGAAAGCTGACTGCACTGAGTGGGCAGTGCAAGCAGCAGAGAAGAAACATTTGTAGGTTTTTATTTCCTAGTGCCACTGAGGTTAGAGGTATAGTGCTCCTCATAGGCAACTCATTTCATCTTCCTACAGGGATGCAAACATTTTCTATTGCTTTCCTAGAGTCCTTTGAAATGTTTACCCCAAGGGCTCATCCACAAGAAATATTTGGCAATTATAAAAATCTTCTCTCTGAAGTCACTGCTTATGCCTGATTTTCTGTCCTTACATTTCTTCCTTTGCTCTAGTTAATGTTAATTTTAAGCAGTCTTTTCCCAGCCCTGGCATTGTAACACCATGTGATTCTCTTTTCTATGGCTTCAGGATTCTAGGTTTTAATAAACCATAGCTATCATCTCCTAAAAAAGGGAAGGAGAGCAAAAAAAAAAAAACCAAAACCAGCATCAGAGCCTACTCAATACAGCAAGGGGCCTGTCACTCAGGAGCTTGTAGAAGGTGACAGCAGAAAGACTGTTCGCTTCAGTCACAGCTCTCCCTGCAATAATTCTGTGGTAAGTTTATCCCAGAGTCCTGGACAAAGTGCTCTGAATAGTTCTGACTTTTCCTGAGAAAGACCTGTACACCATGCCCATCATCCAGCTGTGCTCTGGAACATCATATCTGGGCATGTGTCCTTTACTGACCCAGGACACTCCTTGCTGAGCTGATTGTTTCAGCACACCTCCAGCAGCAGAGATACCAAACCCAAGCCTTTCAGCCCTTTTGGGCACAGACAACAACCCAGCAACCCAGCCATAACATGTGAGGGGAGGAAGGGGACGGGGAGAGGGGAGAGAAAGAAATATGACCCAGCCATAACATGTGGGGGGAGGAAGGGGACGGGGAGAGGGAGAAATATGTGCTGGAAAAGACATGGCAACATTACCAGTTATTCTTAAATGGGCCTCAGCCTCGCAATGCCTGGGGACTGCTGCTGGAGACTGAATGAACTTTCTCTTGTTTTGCTCATGGTACACTTCTGTGTGGGTGGGCTAACTGGATTTGAAGTAAATAGCATGAAGATCTTTCCAGTAAATGAAAAACTGTTTTGCTGAGGGAAAACAAGCTCTAAAAAACCCCAAACAACCAAACAAAACCCCAAACAAGGTATATTACTCTGATTACTCTGAAAGTGGCACTTTTCTAAGCAAGATTGTAAGTCTGTGAAAAAGCAGGGCTCCCTCTGTGAGCCCCATTATATTAACTAACATGCTTCAGCAACTCAGACAGAAGCCAGCAGGCCAAATACAACCCTACCTTATTAAATTTGCTTTTTGTCAGTGATTGAGTGAGATTATTTGCTTGTGGTTGGACCCATGCAGAAGATAGCAGCAATACGATTGTTACTGGTTGGAAAAGTCCATCCTCAGTGCCATTGTCAGAGGTCCTTGGCTTTGACACCAAAATATGAAGGCTCTGCAGGCAAGACCTGCAGTGTTAGCAGTGTGCTCAGGTGAGTCAGGGCAGCATCCGACAAATGGTGAGAAAGAGCAGGCCCAAGTGCACTACACTACACACTGTTGAAATGCACTACAAATTGCAATATGCTGAAACCTGACTGTCATGGAGTATCCTGGGAAATGTACCACTGAATAAATCTTCCCTCCATCTATGTTACCAGAGCGTTGCTACCAAGCAACTGATGATCTGAGTGCTGACTGATCCTGTAAGTCCTGTCAGTACAACAGTAAAAGAATCCTTGGTTTCAACTGCTAAATAAGGTATGGGAGGGATGAATGCTTTTTCAGTTGTGAGGCTTACATATTTGCAAGGAAATGTTCCCAGAGATATTCCCCAGTCATCAGTGTCTCTGATTCATGATAAGAACTTCCAGGAATTCACTGCATTGAAAATATAACCTGGAAAATATACCTGAAAACTAAGCATTTTCAAGGGGGTTTTATTCTGCATTAGTCAGAATTGATGACTTTTGAAACAGGTTTTAATGTATGAAAACATTATGGTCTTTATTAGCGTAAAATGACTTTTTACTTAAACTCAACAATCCCATTTAGGGCAGAGCATACCCAGAATGCTATGAACCTCTACAAACTGGGCTGGCATTGGAGCTCAGGACAGACAAGTAATCCTCTACAGATAATTAGCAAAGAAAAATGCCTCTAATCTCTTTGTTAGTCCAGTTGTGGGTTTTGATCTAATAATAAACTAAACCTTAAACCCCCCCACCCTCTTACATTTTAATTTAGCCTGCACTGGGATCCTGTAATCTGTAATATTTTTAGCTGGGCTGTTTTGGTTTATGTGTGTGCTGCACACACATACATGGTCTGAAACACCTCTGTCCTCTGCCTGTGCAAGTGCTGCATAAATACAAGAACTTGGGCCATCATTTATGAAAGCTTTTCAGTGGGGGCATGATTGACTTCACACACATGCTCAGGTGTCGTTGAGTGGTGTCACCTGTCCCTGTGCTGTCCTTACCCAAAGGCTGTAGCTCTGCAACCCTCTGACACAGCCTGGCTCTCCTGGAATTTGGTGGGGGTTTAGCCAATGTTTTGCACATTTGTGCACTGTGGAAAGAGGCTGGGTGAGGAACTGTGGGCTCACAGAGGACACTGTGGCTGTGTGTGACTGGGACCATCTAGTTCAGCCCCCTGCAATGAGCAGGGACATCTTCAGGTAGGTCAGGCTGCTCAGAGCACTGTCCAACCTGCCCTTGAACGTTTCCAGGGATGGGACATCCACCTCCTCTCTGGGCAACCTGGGCCAGAGTTTCACCACCCTATCTGTAAAAACCTTCCTCCTCTTCTTCTGCTCCATGCCCTCCCAACTCCCGTGCTCATCCTTCTTCATCCCTCCAAACCCTTGTGGCTTCTGTGGCTGAAGACTGTTCTGTTCCGTTCCCAAAGGACTCGGCGAGAAATGAACGGACAGATCCAGTTTCCGCGCCGTTATTTGTGGCTGCGAATTCCGTCTGGAGCAGAGAGTCCCGGCGGGCTCTGACGCCGTGCCGGTGCCGGTGCCGGTGCCGGTGCCGGGCGGGGCTCACGGCCCCGGGCCGAGCGGGCTTCCCGTGGTCGCCATGGGAACGGCGGCGGGCGGGGCGCGGGCGGCTCCGCTCAACTTCGGCGGAGCGGCGGCGGCGAGAGGCGCTGCCCGGCTGGGCACGGCGGTGAGGAAGAGGAGCGGGAGGAGCTGGGGACACCGCCGGCGGCGCGGAGGGGACCGCTGTCTTTGCAGGGGAGAGCCCGGGGCTGCGTGTCCCCGTTCCCCGGGCATCGCCCGGCCCCAGCGGCTCCAGGCGCGGCCGCCTCCGCCGGGACAGCCCCGGGGCGCCGAGCCGGGGGCACGGCCGGGAGCGACGGGACCGAACCCCCTGCAGCTGCAGAAAGTCCCGGGGCCCTCAAGTGCCTGCATTTCTTCAAAGGGCCGGCTCAGCTGCGGGGTAGAAAACGCCACAAAGTTTTCGTGTTTTGGAGGGACTTTCAAACGGGTGCCGAAGCCTGGCTGAGCCGAGAGGTGCCGGCTCGTTCCGGGAGGCTGTGTGGAGGCAGCGGAGCGAGCCCTAATCGCTCAAAGGCACTGCCGTAAGCCCAGCTGTTCTATCTCGTCACCAGGGCTAATCCATGCCCCAGTGTGGGTTTAAGCCTGCCGTGCCAGTTTAGAGGGCTTGACTTCAAGCCTCGTCCTCCTCCCGGTACCTCTCCTGTCGCCCCGAGTCCGCCCGTCCGCCCGAGCAGCGGGAGCGCTGGTGCCAAAGGTGAGGCGGGATGGGTGGGCAGGGAAGGGCAGGGAAGGGGCCCGGGGCGCTCCGCAGCTCTCCCAGGCTGGGCTCGGGCACGGCTGCCTGCATCATGGATAAGCGCTGGGTAACTGGTTATGTAAGGACAGGCAATCGAGGAGTAAAGCATGGTTTATGCTGCCTTGTGTTTATGCCATATTTAAAATCTCTCTGATTAGACACCTGCCCTACTAAGTGTCTGCAGTGTGGAAGTTCAGTGGTTTTCACCCCCAGTGAGGTACCACGAAGGCTGGTCAGACAACTTCTGAGTTATGGCAGTGTAACTAAGGATAGAACACGCTGTACATCTCCTGGTGCTGATACATTAACTAAAACCCATGTGAGGACAGTGCTGTTCATGGTCTCTGTGCCCGCAGGTGGGACATGCAGCTATTCCAGGGTGGAAAGCATGAGCTTCCCCAGAGCTCTGCCAATGCTGTGGGTATCTCGATAAAGACAGGCTTCAGTTTTCAAGCTGTAAATTTAGCATTCTTCTTTTGGTTGCTAATTTTAGAACAGTGTATATTTTTAAGTAGCTCCTGTCACAATGATCAAACTTTGACACTGGTCCTAGTATTCTGCAGTACATAGAAAACTCTGCAGTCAGAGTGGGACTTCGAGGACCTTTGGTCAATATTCTTTCTGGTACATACCATAACTAAAGTTCAGTCCTGAACAGAAATGCACTGGTG
The DNA here is from genome assembly GCF_014805655.1 of Passer montanus. NCBI lineage: Eukaryota > Metazoa > Chordata > Aves > Passeriformes > Passeridae > Passer > Passer montanus. The sequence continues at coordinate 12,062,040 of NW_024358722.1, read as the reverse complement.
TCTGTTAAACTGCTTTCTCACCTGTGCTGCAATGAATAACTCCTGTTTTCCCAGAAGAATCAGTCCTCAATCTGGATGGAGAATGCACATCTCGCCTGCCCATTTTCACAGCACTTGTCTGGTCTTCACCACAATAGATGAATTAAAAAAAACTTCAGAGGACCTGACAACAGGTGGAATATCCTTTGGGTCAGAGTTTCAATCTCTTTATATAACTCTGTGTATGAGTATCTGCAGTGGATGACAGTATTAGAAACTCCAATCTGTGACATTACTACCCCTTTAATAACATTGTGTGGTTAGTAGTAGAACAGAGAATGATGAGCTGGGGATCTCTCAGATTTTTAATTCTGAAAACCTTTTGTATTGGAGCCTTCTGTCAGATGCTATTGCAGCTTTATTGCAGAACACTTTTTTTTTTTTCTGGTGGTTTGAATTATTTTAATAACAGAAAAGCTCTGGGTCTGTGCTACCTTCTGAACTCTCATTTACACAGCTGAATGAATGGTGAAGAACACTTTATATCTCTCTGTCCTGACTGGAAACCTGGCTTTTTAGTCTGCAGAGATCAAAGCAAGGTATAGAATTGAAGGTGTGTTTGATCCACCATGGCAAGATCTGAGCAATATATAGGAGTTTCAATAACAAATCAGTCAAACAGAGCAATTCATTGCGCTTTAACTTCCTGTCTTCTGTAGGTGTAGGTAACAGGTTAGTGTAAGTTGTATGACAGAGTGCTTTTATGGTTGCTAGTAGAAACATTGTTTCAAGCATGTGTGAGAAACTGGCATGAAAATAGTCCTGTTTTTCAACAAAGTGAACTCATTTGCTTTGATAAGTAGACAAACTGCAAAATACTGCGCTGCTTCATCAGTAGATTTGAGTGGAACCCACCCTTTTGCTCCTGCAGATAACACAGAGATTATCTTCTGTAGAGAGTGCCAGGCATTAGGAGAGCTCCAAGCTATTGGGCCCTTCCTTCACTCTTTAAGACTGGATTTTCATCTGAAGTTAATCAACAGAACTCTCATTTATTTCAACGAGGCAAATCTGTTTTACTTTTATGCAGCTTTGCTGTAGATCATGAAGCTGTACCTGTTCGATGAGCTACCTTTTCTCATGGTGTTTTGGTTAGTGACTGAAAAACATCTTTCTCATTCATTCCTGAACTTGGGGCCCAGTTTGCTCTGAACTCTTGTTTCTTTACTCCTCTTGCAATCAAAATGCAGATGTAAAATGAGTCAGATACACTTGTTTTCTAGAAGATTGAAACTCTAAGAATGTATTACAAACTACACAAATGCTGGGGAGATAAATACTTTTAGTGCATTCTCAATTTTAAGGGCTTTAATTGAAAAAAAAATCTTGTGAGGACCACCAGCTGTAGAAAATGTGATATATTCATGTATATCCTCACTGTTGTGGTATTTCCAGAAGGCCACTCAACTTTCCTTTGATAGAAATAGTACCACTTTTGTTTCTTCTCTGTCCTGCAGCACCTTTGGTTTGCTCCGAGTGCCCTTCTATCACGTTTACCTAGCGGTGATTTTTAGTCATGCACCTTCACTAAAGGCTTAAGTGACTTGCAGCTCTCTGTGGCAACGACAGCAGATAAAGAGCCAGTCCCTTTCTCTAGTGCTGACAGTGCCAAGCCTGCTGGAGAAAAGCGACTACAGAAAAGGGGAGCATGCTGACCAGCAGCGCGGCTGTCACGCTTTTTTGGGAGCGCTTGTCGCGCCGGAGCAGCAGCAGGAGCTGGCAGCAGGTCAAAAGGGGCAGCATGCTGACCAGCAGCGCGGCTGTCACGCTTTTTTGGGAGCGCTTGTCGCGCCGGAGCAGCGCTGGGCAGCAGCAGGAGCTGGCAGCAGGTTGGACCGAGCGCAGCCGTGCTGGGCACAGACAGCATTGCCTGGCATGCAAGGGCCTGCTGGGTGCCACGGAGCCTGTCACAGCTGGCTTCGCTCCTGGACACCGCTGTGAGGCTGTCCTTAAGCACCTGCAACCACGGAGATTTGACAATAAGGTTGCATTTAAAGCATTCACTTCATCCCCTGTGCTTCTGTTATTCAAAGCTCCTTGCTACTTGTAACAGGGTCATGTACCTGGAAACGTGTTAACCACTGTGATTTTCAATTTTTTTAGTCCAGAAATAGCTCGTGTCCATCACAACAGGGGAATCAGTGTGCTTACAAAGCAAAACACAGGTTTTCCACTGTGTTCTGTAAGCAGACCCCTGAATGTCCTCCAGAGTTCTCTCCCTTTATTCTGCAGGTCAGAATGAGGAATGCTTGTGTTAATATCATTATATTTGCTGTGTTAATATCATGATATTTGCATTGCTTTTAAATTTCTTGATTGACAAGCTCTGCCTACTGCTTTTTCAGCATTAATTCCCTCGTAGCATCTCAGGCTGAGGTTATAATAATTTCCACTGAAATTACGATCACGTGGCAAGTAGGTGTAAACACCTTAGCCTTCCATGTCACTGAACAAGAAAGGAGATTCCAGACACACTGGAAGTAGAGTTGTTTGGGCCCTGGTAAGGTACAATTCTTTGTTTGGAGAGAATAATGGCAACTAACTTAAAAAAACCCCACAGAATATCCCGAGTTGGAAAGGACGGACAAGGATCATTGAAGTTTAGCTCCTGTACCTGCACAGGATCCTGAAGTGTCACACCATGCTCCCAAGAGAGTAGTACAAATGGTTCTTCAATTCTGTCAGGCTTGGTGCTGTGACCAGTTCCCTGGGGAACTGTTCCAGTGCCCTAACACCCTCTGAGTGAAGAACCTTTTCCCGATATTCAACCTAAACCTCCCCCGACACACCTTCAGGCCATTCCCTCAGGCACCACAGAGCCCAGATCAGTGCCTGCCCCTCTGCTTCTCCTTGTGAGAAAGGTGTAGACTGCAGTGAGGTCTCCCTCAGTTTCCTGTTCTCCAGGCTGAACAAACCAGAAAGTGGTGGAGAACAGAAAACAGGGATTCTTTTACAAAGCTACAGTGGACTATAAAAATAAAATTGAGAAGGTGTTGGCAGCAGTTTCTTAGTTAGATGTTTCTAAGATTCTTTGGAACAAAATTAAAATATCTTCATCATAAGAGAAATACATTTTGAGGTTCATCTTTGATGCTGTTGCTACTTCATGCAGATAGAGCCAGCAGCATAGCCATGACCATAATTTGTGCCTGAGCAGCTGGTTAAACATTGCATCAGTGAGCACAGAATTCAGAGATGGGTGTAGCCAAACCTATTTCAATCTACCCATGAGTTGCAGTCCAGGCAGGTACTTGATACCTTTTTGGTATCTGAAGGACACTGGACTTTCCTGGACAATGTAATCCAAATCTTACTAAGGAGGTAAATAATTTAAACCAAATTTTAATGTGCTCTGCAATTTGACATTATTTCTTTTCCCCATGACTGTCTTCTAAAAAGTACAATTATGGGGACAATTTGGAGATTGGACCCACTTTGGAAATAAATTTCCTTGTTTGTTACTGTGTGATCTGGCATGTGTGGAAAAAGGCTAAGTGGGTATCTTGCATGAGCAAATTCTGCTCTCTGACTGTAGCTATAAGGAACTACCACCCACAAGAAGGGAGGGAAGGCATTTCCCAGCTCCTCAGCCCAGTTTGTTGGCATGCTTTGACTGGATGATGATGGATTTCTTGGAAATCTGTCTACAGCTGAGTGACAGCCTTTCTATTGACATCACTGGATTATGGATTAGGCTTCTATTTTATAACCCCTTTAAGGCTTCTCCTTCTGCTCCTACACAATCACCACACCCCTAAGGCTCTTTAGAGTCACACGGGGTTGTCAGCAGCACTCCTGGACTGTGAAAGCAAAGGCAAACCACAGGAGACTTGTCCAACAGAGGACATACCTTTATAGAGAGTCCTATTCCACTCTAATTTTTTTTTTCAAAATGCACATTTCCCACCCTCTGCATACTCCTCTCCTATCCTGGAGGGCACTACAAGCTGGGGACCAGGAGAAGGATCAATGGAAAGGAATTTTTTATTCTCAGAAGTTGATTTTCTATACCCTGAACTGGTCCTGCTGATTGACTCATGGTTTAAGACTGTAACAAGTCTTAGCAAGTGGTGATGCAGCCTGCGAGAGCCTGAAGGAGATTGTGTCTGTCAGGTTGTATGAGCAGCCTCCAGCTGGCCAAAGACCAGCCAGAGAGCAGGCCAAGGGAACAGACTCCCTTTGCTGGTAAAAGGGCTAGGAAGGGCTGAAACCCTGTCTGAAGAAGGTGAAAAAACAAATGAGGCATGGGAATGTTGATATTTCTGATATCAATATGATATCAGAATATGTTGATATTTCTGATGATTCTTTGGTGCATTCTTTGGAACACGAGGAAATCACATGGGGAAACGTGGAAGAAGGTAAATATATGGAAGATGAGGTGATATTGTTCAGAACATGCCCCGAGAAAAGAATGGAGAAAGCTGCAAAGTACATGAGAATAAAAACACAGGAATTGCTGACAGGGTAGAGAACAGTGGAAGAGTTTTGAAGAAAGGCAAAACTAAGAGGAAACATTTACATGAAAAACTTTCAGTGAGACTTAGTAAAAATTACTAAAATTTGAAGCAACCCCTCAGAGACTGTGAGGGAGAGGGGGGGGGGGTATTCCAGACTTTAGCATAGCTAAGGTAACTGTATGCTTAAAACTCTGTGAGGTGGTTGGTCAGACTTGCAATCAGCAGTGTGAGAGGAAGGCTTGTCTTCTAGACAAAGGTCTAGGGTCAATGACACCGAAGTCTCAAACCCCAGGTCTGGAACTTACATAAACCCCTCAGAAATTTTGGTTGACTAACACTAGAATAGTTAATCAACTGGATTGTGTCACCCAGGATAGCCTCTTAGAAGGAATTAGAAAATGGACTAATTGGGCAACAGAAAGATCTGTATTCAGCTGGGGCAATGTCTTTTTAAAAATAATTTTAATGTGAATGCTTGCAAAGTGTAAATTTGTCCTTTTCCCCAGTAAGAAGGTCAGGCTGTAACTTTTGCCTTTCTTTAGTTGTCCACATCTTGCCAACAGTCCTCTGAGCTTTTCCACATGGGAAAGCCATTTTGAGTCAGTTAATGATTAGCCTGCCTGTGAACTTTAAATTAAAACCAGCAGCCACAATTAATGGAGCCCACAGTATCTTCTGCAGGCTGCTAAGAGCAGTAGTGGGAAGAGTGGTGGCTTGTTGAGCCTGCTAAATAGACATGGCCAGTTGCCAGCTCTCAGAAAGAGGAGATGATGGATGAGAGAAGGGGAAGGAAACAATCTCATACAAACAGGACTCCCTTAAGAGCAGCCAGCACAAGCTGCCAGTGTGCATGGAATGCTTGCATGGGATTTTCCTTCATTTGAAAACAGGCCATTTCAACTGCAGTGAGGTGCTTTCCTTCCTTTGTGGTCTTCTCATCTGGAAGCAGACTTATGGCAGTCAAGTGAAAGCTCCATTTGGGCTCAGAGGTATCCATGTTCCCACACCAAAACAAATTCTGCCTTTTACCTGAGCTTTCTGAAAGCTCTGGGACTGGGCAAGGCTCAGGTTTAGCAGGCCTTGGTATCAGCAGACAAGATATCCAAAATATTTTTCTGTTTATTCTCTGTAATACTAGTGCTAGGTAAAATGGTTCTCATGCAGAATGCCTTGCTTTGAGGGAGACCTGTGGAACTAAAAACCATAAATGCAGCAAGAACAGCCCAGGATCACGCAAAATCCAAGTCTCCTTGCTCTCTTTCCCAGTCTGACCACTAAATTCCCTTCTTGCTCCTCTTCTAATAAAACAGCTGGTGAGCTAGGAATAGCTGGAAGGGCATTCCTCAGCTTCACAGTTGTAGTGCTTTATACTGATTTATCCCTAATGCCAGTGAAGTCAGCAGAGTTAAACCAATGTGAAACCAGGTCATAGCCAGAATTAAAATACAGAAGGGCATGTTCACCTTCATCAGATAAAGGCACAAATAGCAATAATAATAGCACCTGTAGCAGCTTACAAAAACTACTGTCATCACAGAAGCTGAAAAGAAACAGAAGACTAAATTATTTACAACAGCTTGTGGCCTGTTTCGCCCCTCACTTTTGTTAGGGATACACAAGGGGTGATCAGACCAAGGAAAAGGTCTTCATGCTTAATGATGTGTGATGGTGGGTGGAGCCACCATGTAGCAGGATCCAGGTACCTGTTGGAGTGGCAGGATCAGCCTTGAAGCTGCCAGTGCATCAGTTCCAGCCTGAGGCTGTTCCTGAGCCTCGGCCCAGACACCAGAGCTCTGCGTGCTGCTGTGGGAGCTGCTGCCTGCAGTCACCCTGGCAATGGACACCACGGGAAGGACTGGCTGCTCCTCCTCCTCCAGAGCACAGGGATGAGGCTGCTGGCTGTGGCTGTGTCACAAGGATAATCACAGCTGATGCTCGGGCACGGGCAGTCACTGCAGCCATCTCTCCTGTACAAGCCCTGCAAGCCAGCCCAGGCGTTCCTGTTTGCAGAACAGGAGAAGACCTGTGGCCTCACACTCTGAGGTAGCTGCATCTGTGACCTGGGGAAACTTTTATGTCTGCCTTCTGAAGAAACTGGTATTGCTTTCTGGGAGAGGTAGGATACAGGAGTAGATAAACCAGTCCTTTGATGCAGTTTGGAAAACTTCCTAATTCTAGAAAAGTCTAAGCATTAGAGCCTGAAATAATTTCAGATGTGCGACACTGTACAGACTGTCCAGGTTTTTGGAGCACTTTCCTTTAATGGTGTGGTTTATTTACGTGGTATGAACACTTGGAAAGTGAACAGGCTTCTTTAAGACAAGTGAATGATGCATGGAAGCATCTTTTCCTTGCAGTCACAGCAGAATCCAATTGATCATTTCTCATCCAGGGAGTCTGGGAGCCTATGGCTCTCAGCTGTAGTGGGAGTACTGTGTAGTTATGAGTTTTTGGTGATTTTTATTGTCATTAAAGGCCCTAGCCCCCAAAGTGGAAGCTTAAATGAAAAGCATATTTTTCTCAGTTTCATGTCTGTCTGTGTCCCAGTAGTGAGGATTTGCTCAGGCCTGCAGAATCAGACTCTTTAATCCTTTGCCCTCATGTTCACTTTTGACGCCATGTCCTGCCTGGGCTGCTGCCAGGAGCAGCCTTTCTGTAATCCCAGCTGCAATCATTATTTGTGCCACCCCTGCTCCCCAGGGGCTAATGGAAGGGAGCAACAAGGCACGTAAGTGCACTGTGTGAAGAAACAGATGCTGTTTTTCTCCTGTTCAGCTCCCTAGTGCCTGTTTTGGATTCCATTGTGTTTAAATACAAGTACAATAGGTAATAAATTTGTTCCATGCATTGTCCTCCTGAAGGGACAACACAAAGGGATTGGCTGGGTGGGGAGTTAATTCCGTCTTTTTCTGAGCTGATTGATGCAATTTGTTCTGTCTGCTGAGTGCTGGGTAACTCCCCAGCAGTAGAAACCTCTCACTTAGAAGTAATAACAGTTTAAACCTTGGTATGCTTCCACGTCCCTCTCAGAGCAGCCTCAGTTCCATTGGCACTGGGGGTGGTGCTGGAGGAGTGCTCCTGCAGCAAAACAAATAATTGGACTTCAGCTTGTGGAAGGTGGTGTAGCCTCTGCTGCATGCAGCAACACACGTGTAAATAATGGTTAAAGCTCTGTCTGGGCTTGTAGCTCAGGCTCCTGTGAGCGCTGCCCAGCCAGGGCTGAGTTCTGCTGCTGAGGTTACAGCATCACACAGAGCAGCAAACCTACCCAGGTGTGTTTGGTTTGTGTGGCAAGGTTTTGGCAGTGATGGGGGCTGCAGCAGTGGCTCCTGGGGGATGCTGCCAGAAACTTCCCCCATGTCTGACAAAGCAAATGCCAGATGCCTCCAACAAGGACCCACTGCTGGCCAAGGTGGGATATCTACCTCTGGGATAACAGGTCTAAAAAGAGGAGAAAACAAAAGAGCAATAGCTGCTGGGAGACAGAAGTGAGGCTATGGGAGAGCAACAGCACTAAATTCTGCAAGGTGAGTGCAGAAGGAGGGGCAGGAGGTGCCTCAGACAGTGGAGCAGGGATCCCCCTGCAGCCCATGGCGAAGGCCATGCTGAGGCAGCTGTGTCCCTGCAGCCATGGAGGTTCAAGGGGATGCAGAGATCCACCTCCAGCCCATGTCCAAAAGAGATTGTGACCCCATGGAACACCACAATGGAAGAGGTTCCTGGCAGGACCTCCTGGAGAGAGGAGCCCATGCTGGAGCAGGTTTGCTGGCAGGACTGGTGACACCCTGGGGAACCCACACTGGGCAGCCTGTTCCTGAAGGACTGCACTCCCTGTGAGAGATCCAGGCAGGAGCAGTTCATGAGGAACTGTAGCCCATGGGAAGGACTGACACTGGAGAAGTCCACAGAGGACTGTCCTCATGGGAGGGACCCCACACTGGAGCAAAGGAAGGATGTGAGGAGTCCTGCCCCAGAGAAGGAAGGAGCTGCAGAAACAATATGTAGTGAACTGACCACAACCCCAATTCCCTATCCCCCTGTACTGATGAGGTAGAGAATTTGGGAGTAAAGCAGAGCCCTGGAAGAAAAGAGTGGGGGAAGGTGTTTAAAGATTTGGTTTTATTTCTCATTATCTAACTGTGATTTGATGAGTAATAAACTAATATATGCAAGTTGGGTCTATTTTGCACCTGACAGTAATTGCTGAGTGATGTCTCTGTCCTTATCTCAAACCATGAGCCTTTCAATACATTTTCTGTCTCTTGTCCAGCTGGGGAAGGGAGTGATAGAACAGCTTTGGTGGGCACTTAGTGGGCATCAGCTTCAACCCACCACACCAGGTCACTTAATCCTGCCTCCCCTCTAAGGATCTCCTGGCTAGAATGCAGCTCCCAGCAATCCCTTGACTCTGTGCATTGAGTTTTTACAGGCAGGGTTGCTGCAAGGTCGTGCCCTCCCATGAGGGTTCAGCCAGGCGAGCCCAAGCCCTGTGTGTGGGCAGGAGAATGCTTCCCCAGCCCAGCCTGGAGGAAGCAAGGCATCCTTGTAAGCTGACTTAAGGTGTCAGGACTGTGACTCATGTTAATTACATGCTGAGAGGAAACTGAGGGAGACAGTGCCTCTTCACCCTCTGTCTCACCTCTGAGCAAGCTGGCTGCTACAAGTGAGATTTCTCAAGGTGCCCAGCACCAGTTATTTCCAAGTGGTTATCCAGCAGCAATCTGAACAACAGAATGGAGGGGTGTGGGGGGAAGAGCGTTCTCAGCTGAGGTGTGTTGATGGTGGCACTGTTCTTGTTCCCTTCCTCTCTACCCCTCCCAGCAAAGACACACAGAGCATTATGTCATTGGCATCCTGGTTCAGGTGGAATGAGCCCCCAAACCGCATTTCCCAGAGGAACCCCACAGAAATGGTGGTGGAAACGCTCATGATGGAGCTGAGCTGGCAGATCAAGCAGGCAGAGAAGCAGCAGCGCGAGCGGGAGAACGAATACCGCAAGATCAAGACCGGGGTGGACTACGGCTGGCTGGTCAGCTACCCAAAGCAGAGCTACGACATCAGCCCCGGAGAACGGCTGCAGCTGGAGGACATGTGCACCAAAATACATCCTTCCTACTGTGGGCCTGTCATACTCAGGTACAGTAAAAAACGGGGTGATAAAGACCTTTCTTTTACCCTTTTTCTCTTTATGATGTCTGAGGAGAGAGTGAGAGTTGCTAGGACCAACAGAACCAAAACTCAGCATCCTGTGTCATGAGTCATGCTGTGAAGGGAAATCTAATGTTTTAAGTTAAACACATAATTTCCTCCAAGAAGTTACAGAATGCTAATGCTACAGAATGCTTCCCTCTGACACTGGCTTGAGTGCTTTCTGCTCCTGACCAGCCAGAGCAGCGTTACCTTGCCTGATGAACAGGTACCATCTCAGTATTGTGATGGCTTTTTTTTGCTTCAGACTTTAGAATCATAGAGAAACTGAGGTTTAAAGGGACCTGTAGAGGGATGTACTTCCACTTCCTACTTGGAGTAGGGCCACTTTCAAAGTTAGATCAGGTTGCTTAGGGCCTTGTCCTGTCCACCGTTGAATATCTCTGAGGGCAGCGGTTCCACAGCCTCTGAACAACCTCCTTTGGTGTTTTCCCTCTCACTGGAGCCTTCATTCCTGGATTTAAGCTGCCAGCAGGTCTATTGAGGCACTTGTCCCCAGTGTCCAAACTAGCCTAAAAGTGCTATTATTTTTTTCAGCCTGTGAGCCAGGTATTCCCAGAGAATGTCTCCCTTCCCTACCCTCCCTCTTCACTCTAGATATGGAGTCATGGAATGCAGGTGAGGATGAGTTGGTTTGAACAGCCAAGTGGTGCTTCTGACTTCTGCAGTGTAGATGTACACACAGCCTCTCTTGCTGCTGAGCCTTTCAAGTGCTACACTTAGGATTGCTGCCTGCCAGCCAAGTGACCTCCTGTGAAAATGCCTTTAGAAATTGATCTAAGCCTGCTGTAGCATCCAGACTGGAAGGGAAGGGTGTGGCTCTTTTCCTTTTGGGATGGCTGTTCTAAGATAAATTCTTGCACTTGGCACAGTGAAGGCAAACTTGGCAAAGTGAGGAACGGTGACTCTGCAGTGCACCTTAGCCAAAGCAAAGTTGTGAAATGGGCCTTTATAATCAACTTCCCCTGTTCCAACATGTTCTTCAGTTGGGATTAGAATGAGCACAGTCCTTGCAGGGCATGTACAAGAGGGCTCTCAGCACCCTGCAGTCCCTCAGTGCATATGCTGGCTCATGTTTTCTCTTGAACAAATGAATCTATGGCCTCTGAGTTGCAGCTGTAAAAGTGCTGGAAATAGCTGGTCCTCTGTCCTAGAGTGGGTGTAGCCAGGAAATAATGCCAAAATCACCTCTCCAGCCCTCATCTTCCCTGGGGCTGAACCTTGGAAGCAACCTCACTCATAGAGCCTTGGCTCCTGCAAAGGTTGCCATGATGGCAGAATTTGGGATCATTCAGTGACCAAGATCTCTCCAGTGAAAATTTGCCGGGAACAGCACCTGTTTTGTGATTGTATAACTCCAAGCTGTGCTGTAAACAAGCCACTTGGGATTCAGAGCTATCTTTACCATCCCCAGGGCCACTGAGCAAGGCCAGTCTGGCTAACAGGATATTTCCATGACAGCAGGCTTCGGTTGCTGGAGCAGAGAGGCCCCAGGGTTCATCCTCTTCAGGAAAGTATTAAGCTGAGCCATATACAACTTGCTGCTCTGCTATTATTATTTTTTAAAATTGATACAGATCATGCAAGATGTATGATTTCAGTGCAGCTTGTAATGGTTGTTCACTGTTGTTCAGCATACTGATGGCAGTAGATAAATGTACTCAACAACGTTGGGGTGGACTCAGTGTGGGCATGATTGAGAAAGGCTAAAACCATCCTCTTATAACTTCTCTTACAAATAGGGTGCTGTCATAAATTGTATTACACTATGATTCGAGAAGTGGCATGTTTTACAGAGCTTGCATGGTTAGCAGGCCCCACTAAAAAAAACCTGGGGATTTCATAACCTTTGTTGGTTCAATTCTGTGACTGAGAAGGGGCTCTCACAGGCACAGAAATGTGGAACTGGATTTGTGTCAGAGGTCTGGCTGATCTGATGAGCAGTCACAGAGTGGCCACTAGCATCAGTGCAAGGAAAAGAGCAAAGGACAAGGAAGCAAATCCAACAGTAGGGACAATTACACCTCATATATAACATGCAACTTACTGTGCCTTGTAACTGGGATGCTTTTGGAGCCACAAGTAGATAGCCACTTCTATCCATAATTGGCTGGTGTGGCTTTTTCTTTCAGTTGTTTAGGTTCTGGGAGCTTTTTTCCTTTTGAACACATGTAAATTTATAGCATTTTGGCACTCTGTGGCACAGTTCCACTCCTGAACTACAACTCTGCTACAAAAAACTGTGTTTTGCTTGTCTTAAGCTAATGTGTCCTAGTTTTATTCAATAATCCTTTCATCTTGTGTTGGAAATGTTAAGAGTTGACCCCTCTTCTTTTCTACCTTCCAACTGAGAGCTCTGTTATTCCATGGAATTTTCACTGCTGGTGAGGAAACAAAAAGAATGGGGCTTGCCATGTTAGGAGGTGAAAATATACAGGAGCAAGAAAGGAGAAAAAGAAAGAGCCTGCAATTTAAAAGAAAGACAGCCAAAATTGGATACATTCTCTTTTGAGAAAGTGAGATAAAATGGAGATATTAGTAACTTCCCCAAAATTCCACGAGATGAGTATAATAGGAATGCAATGAAACCTCCACATTTCCAGTGAAGTACTTTAATAATAAGATCATTGCACTGCTGATGTTTTCTCTCAAGTACTCTGTGACTTCCTAATATGTAGCAGCTTTTAGAAAAATCTTCCACCAAAAAAAAAGTTTGTGAGTTTGCATTGGGAAATTAAAATGCAGTGTGTACCCTACTGAAGTCCTTGATTCTGACTGAAATAGTAAGCTTGATCCTTTCCCTTCCATTTTAGATATTTGAAGAGCTGAGGTCCTTTTTGAAGTCCTTTTTGCACTCGACAAGCACATAATTCTTAAATAACACAAGTAGCAGGCATCTTGCAAGACTGCAGAGTTTGTTTTGTTTGTGTCATGCAAGGTCTCCTGCTCTGAGTTCAGAGTCAAAGCCAGAACAAAACATTTTTATATGAGTTGTCAGAGATGTCACTTTGTTCTCTAAAGGTCTAAATGATTATCCAAATTGTCCTTTTCTGTGGGTATGGGCTCATTTACTGAGAGGCAAAGTTTCTCCAAATTTATTTCTTTAAATGTCGAGGAGGCTGGAAAGGAGCACTTCACAAATGAACAGGGTTATTTTCAGATCCAGATTGCCTATTTTGTATTTTGAGTCAATCGAAATTTCTCTTCAAGGCTCTTGGAATTCTGGAAAGATTCAAATACACTGCAAATAGCATCAGATATCTGGAGACTCTGATTCACCTCATGCAAATAAAGCCATTGCATTCAGGAGTAACTTAGCTTTAGGTTACTGGGTTAGAGATCGCTGTTTATTTAAAATTAAATCCTGGAGCCAGCTGAAGGAAATGACAGTGAGTTTGGTGAGGCCTGTAGTACCTGACTGCCATGGTTAAACTGAACAAGTAGAATAGTATGTTAAAAATAAAAAATGCTAGATTTATCCCATCTTTACTCAGAGCTTTAACCCTAGTCAGAGCTAGTTAAAGTCTGTTTAATTTCTTTCAGTTTCAGCAAAAGTGAAACAGTTGGTTTCTGTCCTCCTGTGCCCAGTGGGAAACAAAAAACTCCCTAGTATGGAAATGTAAACCTGCATTTTGATGATCTGAGTTGTCAATATCACAGACTAAGGACTGTAATTTTATAAGGATTGTGTATAGCTGAAGTGGCCTTCCTAGTAAGACTTAATTCAAGACAAATGACTAAAATCAGAAATGGATTTATGTACAAGCTTAAGTTTAAGGTGATGTGACATGAGTGTTGCAATTAGTGTGAATGCTGTAGTTCTTTGGGAGTCAAGGAGCCTTTTCTAGCAAAGCTGTTCGAGCGTTACCCTATAACCAGAATTACTGCTCAAAATATAGATTCAGGAGTCAGCAGCTAATTATTAGCACTGAGCAGCCCCACATTTTCTTTGAATGACTAAATCTACTTAGAGCTCCCCGTTCAGACGGGCATTCAGGAATACCCTGAACTATAAGCACATTGTTTAAGTCCATGGACTTTCATTGGATTTAACAGGTCTTTAAAGTTCAGGCTGTACTTAGGGAACCTGCTGTACAGGGGACCTACAGAATAACTCAGGCAGGTGACAGTGCTTTAAAAAGCAGTGACAGTATGAGCCAAGCACGGCCTGATTCTTGAAATCTGACAGCCCCATAAAGCAATGAAAGGGTCACAGCTTAAAGGACAAATTTGTTTGAACTGTGATTCAAACACTGCCTGGACTGGGGAATGTGCTCATCCCTGTGCATGCCTCTTCATCCTCCCCAGATCTGTGCTGGTTCGGGGTGAGTTTTTGTCACGTCTCAGACTGTGTGATGTGCACGATGTATTCCAGGAGAGCTGCCAGCAGTTCCATAGCTTGAACCACAAGTAAGATAGAGATGTCTGCTTTTGTGATGAGTAAGGAAACCCTGTTGAGGTGGTTCTGGACATGGTTGTGCAGTTGCCTAGTTTGAAACTATCCCATGCAAAAGTGTAAGGGTGTTAACCTGTGATAGAAGACAGATGAGCCTTGTGCAATTTTGTGTTCTTGACCTCACTGAGCAGCTTTGTGTGGAGTTTGTTTCCCAAGATACAAGGCCATACTACCTGATTCCAGTGGTTTTCTGGTTTTATATATTGGCTTTTCTGTGCAGAGAGCAGACTGCTGGAGCATCCAGCACATCAGCTGGTGTTCACTGATACCTGGGGAAGATGGTTTTGGTTATGTGTAGGTGCCTGCAGCAAAAGCATCTTTTTTTTCTGATACACAGACTTGTTTAGCTGGAGCTCAGCCCTGATAACCTGTCCAGCTTTTCTGTTGAGAAATATTTGTGGTGTGCACTCCTTTAGGACTTCATGAGCTTGTCCCTTACACAAACGTGCTGGTATTGAAGTTAGGTGGGCATTAATAAAAGGGTGAAGTTAGTTCATCCTGTTAGGGGAGAGAAAAGGATTCCCTTTCCCTTCCCCATCAGAATCAGGGTGGCTTTCCATTGTGTGACTGGCAGACAGTCTTTTGGATTGTTTTCTCTTTGTTTCTTAGACCTGGTCAAATCCTTACAAAATCCTTAGTTTTGGTGCTGGTCCTGAAAAGTAAGAGTTTCTCTTTGTTTCTTAGACCTGGTCAAATCCTTATGAAGTAGTTTTGGTGCTGCTCCTGAAAAGTAAGACGTAAATCTTAACAGCAGAGTTGACAAAACTAAGCTAAGAAGAGTGCAAACAGGCAGATAGCTGTGCAGGTGGAAAGCTACCCTGATTTCAGAAAACTATTTCAGCTGGATTTTTTGGGAGCCTTATCAGCAACCCAATGCAGGTGGAAAGCTACCCTGATTTCAGAAAACTGTTTCAGCTGGATTGGTTGGGAGCCTTATCAGCAACCCAGGCCATTAGCATTAGAGCTCTCTGCTCAGGGGGTTTATTTGCTGTCATATCATCCATTTCCCCTCTTGCATCCAGAGCCAGGCACTGGCCCAATAATAGCCTGATACAACCTGCTCCCTGCTCTGGACCAACAATCCAGCAGTATGACACACAGCCTCTGAAAGTGGAGGCAGTGATCAGGCCTTTTGGGTGCACAACTGCCAATACAAAAGAGGAAGATCTAAATTAATATATATATATATATAAATGATAGCACCTCTCTTTAAAACACACATTGAGATAAAATAATGGAATGTCTCATTTTAGTTCACCTCTGCAATAGAAATCCTTTGAGGCTGCTTTCCCTGGTATAATAATAGGAATGTTGTGAAGACTTGAGTTTCTATGGACTCACCTGTCTATGCTTCAAATAGGATAAAGGGAAAAATATATTTATTGTGAAAACTGTATTTTGGGCTCTTTGATAACGCAACTGAAGTGCCTCCTCAAAAGGCAGAAAGGAAGTTTGCAATGTTCAACAAATCCCAGTTCCTGCTGTTGTCCACTAACCCTCAGCAAGGGATCATCTCTTTCCCTTCCAGGCTCTGCACAATTCAGTTTGGCAGCCAGTACTTAAATATCAGCATGAACTACAGCACCTCAGAGGCTTTTTGCACCCAAACGTTCAAAGTTTTGAGGTTTTTGGTGAGGGGGCAGAGGAGGGAGATTGAAAGCGATAGAAACAGTTAAGGAACATTTTGGTGACTTTGGAAGGGCTTGTGTCAAACTGCTCTGGCTTGACACTGGAAGGGATTGGTGCTTCTGCTGACACCGAGTTCCCTCAGCGAGCAATGCTGGTGTCCCCACAGCTGTACCTGTAGCTGCCAGTACTTGCTGGGAGAGAAATATCTGGGATACAGCAGGGTGTCAAGATGTGTGGCCAATTTCAGGCCTCCACAGTCGGAGTCAAAATACATAAACATACAAAGTCTTTCTGGTTTCTCTTTGGCTTGCTTTCTGTCCTTATTATCTTGGGTATCCTTTGGCACACCATTAAGCAATGCAATTCCACATGTGCTAAACTCCTTACATTCCTGGGGCTTTTCAAAAACCCAAGAGGCAATATCTTATTCTGTCAGCTTCTGCTGTATTGGGCTCATTTAAGTACAGTCCTACTGTTTTCCATCCTTGTTCAGTTCTGTTGGAGGAAAATATCGAAATGCTTACCTTACACACTTTAGCTTCCCTGCAGTACAAATACCTGGATTTTAGTGAAGTACTAGTTTAGCTCTGTGTCTGCTTGCAGGTGTAATTTTACCTTAAGAACTGATTATTTACTAGAAGAGCAGCCATATTACCATCTGTCACAAATGTGTACTATTACAGAACAATCAGAATACCTATGTGACCAGAGTGTGAGCCATGGGAGTGGATCCCACAGTCTCCAGGCTGGGCACAATTCACCCAACAAGGTGTCAGGAATGGCATGATCTCTTTGTTGCCCAGCCTGTGGCCCATTCAGTGGCTTCAAGAAAACTATTCTGCCCTTCATCTTATCTTCCTCGCCTGCAAAATAAACAGTGGTGATTCTTCACTTCCTTGGTATTAAGCTAGGTTAAAAAAATTCAAAAAAACTCTGTTTTGAGCTATTTGCTGAGAAGGCACTGAAGTAATTCAGAGTTATCTAATTAGATACAGCATTGTGCTGCCAACCAAGATGTTTTCAGCTGAGCCAGTCCGTTATGTTACAGAAATTCATAGGAAGATGAAACACCATGGAAAGTTAAATATTGAAAGACTACCAAACAAAGTGACTGGATTTTCCTTTGTCTAGAGGCCATTGGGTAATGCTATCAGGAACAAGAATGGAAAACAGGGGAAATCACGTGGGGCTTTCCCTGATCTACCTTGAGCTTCTGGTGAGCTGCAGTTCAGGGACTATCTCGAGCAATGATGTGCATTTGGACAATCATGTTTAATGAGCAGTGATGGGGACATTTTCCACAAACTTGTCTAATAATTTTGTTTCTTAAGCTATTGACAGCATTGAGCTCTGGTTTAATAGGTGGTGTGTGAAAAGAGCACTTCCTTGTGTTTCAAACTCGCCTTCTAGCTTTGTTTGGTTCTCCCTATTATTTCTTATGCTTATAAGAAACAGTGATTCATCTCTTCCTTACATTCCCTGGCTTGCTTGTCATTTTAGATATGCCCAAGGTCATATCTTCATGGCCCCTCCTTGTTGTTCCCTTCTGTCCAGGGAGTCCCATTTAGCAGGAAAGTGCAAGTTCCAAGCCTAGAACAGCGATTTGGCAGCAATCCGTAATTTGATGTTTTTAATCAAAGCTGTGCCCTGACTGTGCTTCCAGGTTCAGGCAAGTTGTTGCGGAGTACGAACCAGAAGCGCAGGAAGTATCCCGGCTCTTCCGCTCCGTCCTGCAGGAAGCTGCTGAGAAGATCAAAGAGGAGGAAGAGGCCAAGAAGCTTGCAAGGCAATGGAACACAAAGAACAGAACCAGCCTCTCCTTAACAACATTTAAATCTCGGTCCAGGATTTCCCCATTCATCAGTGACATCAAGACCATCTCAGAGGATGTGGAACGGGGCACCCAGCCCAACAGGAGGGTTTGGAGCATGCCAGAATTTCGGAACACCAAGGATTTCTGACTCTATACTAAATAAGGTTTTTAGACACTGATCTTTCAAAAGTCCAGTTAACCCTTTTTTAACTCTACTGTTTCTTCTTTTTTCCATCTCTTTTCCTGCCTGTCTCTGTCTTGGAAGCTGTGTCCGTAGTAACCGCTGCAGATGCCTGCAGTCTGTGACACCATTTATTACCAAACATGGTAGCTTTTCCTTTAACTCAGTAGCTATCCAGTAACCTTAAGGACAAGGCTCACTTACTATCTCGTTTTTATTACTGCTTTCTTGTGGAAAATGAATTAGTTTTGCTATGTCTGTTTTCTCCCTTTCCCCTCCAGCCTGGATGTAGTTATCTATAAAAACGTTTGGCTCAAGCTACTGAGAGCTGCTGGCTCCTCCAATCTTGCTGAAAGCAAGACAGCCACCTAAATGAGTGAGGCTTGCAGGATCAGGCTTGTGAGCTAAAGCTAGTATCTGATTTGGAACTGAACTTCCTTTTCCAACTAATAGCCTTCCTCAGTGCTACAACAAACTTCACAGGTAACCTCAGCACTGCTCTTGATCCGCTTTTTTGCTGACAGTTCACAATCCAACCTGAGTAGAAACAGGCCCAAGCTTTTTGAGATTAAAGACCAATCATGTTCCACAACCACCAGTTTATGCATGTTCAAGTTTCTTGGGTACTTTCTCTTTTGTGCAGGCAGAACCCCCAGAACTTTGCACCTGCAGAGTAGATAGAAATTTATCAACCTGCTGTGTAGATACGCAGGTGGATACCTCAGTGCTGTGTCAAGTGCTGCTCTGGGGCCTCAGTGCTCTGTGCTGCTGAGAAATGCTCCACCCTACACCCCAGAAATAAATCAGAAATCACCCTGCTCTGCAGAAATTAATATTTATGGCCAAGCCTGAAAGAGGGCTGAAGTAGAGTGGCCATGTAAAGGGAAGGGTGAAGGGACTAAGCATTCATCTCCAGCGATCTCTGTACAGTGGCAACAGTTGAGATCATGTGAACTTTTTGCTGCTGTGAGTGACTGAAGTGCTCTGGCAGATGAAGGTTCTTCTGAGACCTTGAAGAGACAGGAAAATGCCACTAAGGAAAAGCTGCTAAGGCCCTAACGCAGCATCAGCAGGGAGAGCTTGCACCAGCAAAGGGAACAGCAGGGCACACTGTGAAAGTCGAGTGTCCTGCAGAGAACCCAAGGGCTAGGATGCTTTGTGGTGACCAACGGGAGATGGGGAACGAAGAGAGGGATTTGCTTGGATGACTGGCTTTTGGGGAATCATCTTAGTGGGGTATAGCCTCCTGGAGGACCCTGTAGCTTTGTTGTTCTTTTGTCCGTTTCCAGCTATTTTTCCCTGGGGATCTTTGCAACAGCATGTGGGTTCTACAGCCAAGATTAAAACCCTCTGAAGCTGTGCCAGCTCTGGGAAGAATTCCAGTACATTAAATCTATCCTAGACTAGAAATGTGCAGCTTCTTCCAGAGATGGAGGAAGGCATCATAAAACAAAGGTCGAGATCAACCCCATAAGAGCTCTCTGAGACTGGGATTCTGACTCTTCCTCTCTCCCCTCTGGGCTATGTAAGATTGAAGATAAGGCTTTCTTAGTAGCACCAGGCTGCAGTTTCTATCCCTTGGTAAACGTTGCTCCCAGCAACCCTGCTAGGGAGAGAAAGCAGCTCACTTTTAATAAAAAAGTCAGGGCTTCCAAATACAGCATCCAGTTTGAGACAGGCTATTCCAAGTTTAGGTCAATGAGGGAGAGTTTAAAGCCTTCTGACAATCAGCTTAGTATTTTTCAGCCAGATGTCCTTGTGAAGTAACGTGACTGCATATGTGAAGTAAAAACCAAGGCTAGACATACTTAGCATAACCTTAGCTGTCTAGAAGATGTAGGATCTCTAGCAAGGGGTCACCACAATTTGCAGAAACAATTCTTGTTTGGAAAAGAGTCAGCCATATTTTTTTTATATATTTGCAAGCCACTGTATGGTACTGAAGACTGAGATGAGTTCATGAATTTCATGCTACAGCTCTGTATTCATTTTATTTGCACTTATGTTCTGTTTGACACCTTCAGTATTGACTGCATTGATGAGATGTTTGATGGACTGCTGGGAGACACGGGACCTTCTGACACACTGCCACAAAGCTCTTTGTTACAGCACAGGGTCAGTAGCATGCTCACTCTTTCTTAAGGAGAATCAGCAGTAAGTACCTTCCCTGCAGCAATGTAAAAGCCGATGAAATCACTGATGGGTGTTCACACTATCACAGTAGCCTGTGATTGTGCTGTGTCCTTCATTAACAGCTTCCAGCTGGCAGACACCATTCTCGTGCAGCAAAGGAGGCAGAGCTGACCTTTGGTCAAAGCCCTGCGTGTTACGGAGGCCAGGCCGTGGCAGTGCTTGTGACAGCTGTTTTGCCTCAACTTACCTATAATTTATAATTCCACAATAAAACACGATCCAAACTCTTGAACAGTAGTATCACTCTCCCTTTACTACTTCTGGAAGTTACACTGGGCTCACAGTAGGATCTGATGGTAGAGGGATATTCAGAGACCAAGCTATGAGAGATCTATTCTTATTCCACGCTATCTAGTACTCTTACAGGGGTAGTCCAAACTCTTGAACAGTAGTATCACTCTCCCTTTACTACTTCTGGAAGTTACACTGGGCTCACAGTAGGATCTGATGGTAGAGGGATATTCAGAGACCAAGCTATGAGAGATCTTATTCTTATTCCAAGTAGTACCCTGTTTGACTGCAGCCAGCTGCTTGGACACTGACTGTGAGCTCCTGCATTGTGCATGCAGCAGCAGGTACTGAAGCAGAGCTGCGAGGTGATCAGGGTGCACAACTGCTGCACTGCTCCTGGTGCATTTTTCTTAGAAATGCTGCACACTGAACCTTAAATGATCCTTTGGTCTCAGCATGCAGCAAAGACCATGCACTCATGTTTGCCTTGTCCTAATTCCACATTTGGCATGGCTAAATTAGTGTCAGTTTAAATGAGGAGCATGAAACTCCTGACTTTTCCCACCTACTGTGCTGTGGTCCGTGGCACTGGGCACACACAGCAGGGTAACCAGATTGTTTCTGCCTAAAGCCAGCCCAAATGATCCATTGCAGGTGGTTCACAAACCATAAATCTGGACTAATGGTGGTCTGAAACAAACTCTCATGAAACTTGTATAGTGTGAAGTTATGGTCCTCACTGGTAACTGTCTGACTCCACAGCTCTGTTCCTCCTGGGCTGCACTACTTGCTAGTGTAGAAAAACTAACAAAAAATCTTGATGAGACCCTCTGATCTGTTTTCAGCACCTCCTGAGAGCTCGTCCTGTGTGTTAATTCTTTAAGGAGAATGAAACATTCCCTATCGGCATGTCATCGTTAACAAGCAGAAGTGAACCAAAAGAATCATTCTCAATCCTCAAACATTCTTTCAGAACTGAGCAAGGCTTTTGGTATTAGCTCAGAGCATCCCTGTTGCTCCTTTGCTGAGTGTTGTGCTGTCCAAAGGACATTGTCACACCTAGGAAAAAGCAGTCCTAGGTTTGCTATAACTGCTAATAAGTAATGGCAGCAGCTCAGCTACACTGCCCAGCTTCCAGGGGCTGGCTCTCCTTAGAGCCACTGCTGTCCTGAGGGAGGCTGTGCAGCCCTGCTCCTGTGGCTTCTAGAGATGAGCCTGGCCACGGGCTGTGCCAGCCAGAAAGGATGTGCAGGCAGGAGCTGAGATTCCTTACCCACAGCAGCACAGAGTTCAGGCAGCTGTCATGCCATGGGGAATTGGAATAAGCTCTGAGGGAAATACCTGTCTGCTGACACTGCACTGTTTATACATGTCAACATGGAACCTTGGAGAATTAAAGTAAAGCTGTGGAATATAAGCCAATTTATTTGTACTTGTCTTTAATTAAAGGTCTCCTGAAATATAATCTGTCTATATCTAGCCAAACACAACAGCTGTTCCACTGCCCTACTGTGTATGTATCAAAGCAGGAAGGCACGAAGGCTAAAGGCACTTGACCTAAACAAAAAACCCTCCTTCCTCTCTCTACAGGCTACACATGCAACTGCCCACCTTCTATCTTGCTAGCTCTACAATCAGATCTCAAGATAGGTGATAAATAACCAGGATTAAGCAATTGCAAAGGTCTGAAGTTCTCTGAAGCTACATGGTCTGCAGATACAACCTTGAATCAAAGTCTTCATCAACATCAACGTGCTTCTGAGCACGTCTTACATTAACCAGTATTACCACAAAATGAGATGACATGAGAGACAAAATGGGTGTTTTGTCTCCAGATACTTTTGAGTCACTCTGTTGATTCCATACCTGATCCTGTGTACTGGAACACTTTAATATCAGCAGATGGCCCCAGATGGCTCAGAGCTCCCTGTGCTAAGCAATGTATATACAAAGTATGCATGTGTTTTAAACAAAAGGGAACCCTTTTTTCCCCCACATGAGGTATTACTGAAGCATGAATTGCATTGCTTAGTACATTCTGGCATCAGACAGATGAGTGGTTCCAAAAGGGGACTGTGAGTACAGGGGGCCTATAGCACAGAGTTACTCCTTGCCAGAAGCTGTGGACAAGCACATCTGTGTTGTTGCTTACACAACTTCCCCCAGACACTGCTATAGGCCTCTCCCAGAAGGAAAAGTATCGTTTGACTGATTGGCCCCTCTGATATTCCTGTGTCCTGCTGCACCTCCCTGCTAAAAGATATGGCACTGCAGTTTTTCCCAAAAAGCATTCTTAGAAGAACTGGACTGCATCAGTCACAGCCTTCTTGGTTGTGCCCTGCAACAGAGTAGGCCTCCCTCAGTTCCACCCACCTGTGCCAGGCAGAGACATCATAATTTCAGTGCCTGCTTTTCCCTGGTACTGCTGTCTGTGTGTGGGCTGTTGGCACAAGGGACCTCTTGTTCCCTCTGCATAGTCAGACAAGCCATGTCTCAAGCTGGCTTACATCAGAAAGATGCTCTGATGGCCCTGAGTGCTGGGTCGTGGGCCCAGGTCTCCCAATGACTACCAGGTATTTTCTGTGCATTTCCTGCAAAAAGATATTCTCAGACAAAGGGAAAATCCTTACAGATGAGATCTTAAAAAAACACAACAGAAAGGTGAGAAAGAGGCCTACAAGACATACTGTATACACTGTCACTGGACACTTCATAATATAAATTGTTAGGGTCCTAGCTAGGATTACCCCACAGATTATAGCATTTTACCTCTGTATTTTAGCCACAGACACATGTTGCCCTTACCGAATAAATGTAATCTAACCCAGGAGCAGAGACACCAAAGTGAGGAAAAGAGCTTCTGTGTTTTTGACATCAGAGTATCTGCTCTCCGAATGTAATTACTATTACATCTGTTTAGTGTTCACAATGCTGTATCCTCAGAGGCCTCTATCAGGTCACAGTCCATCTGCAGTACTTTTCCAACCTGATTCTTTCCAGTGTCAAGTGGCTTAAAGCAACAGATTGCACTTAATTTGGTCTGAAGACTATTTAAATAACCAGATGTGTTATGAAGCAGTGACACTGAAATACTTCTTACGTTGCAGAGTCATCTTTTTATATTCTGGCACTGATATTTATGAGATGGAGAAGAGCAGAGTGCAGTTTCTGGAGAACTCAGCAGCCCCAGGTAGGGTGGTGCACCTTCCAGGCTTCTGCTGGCTCTCAGCAACCTGCTCCTGTTGAATTCAGCTACTGAGAAGTTAAAGGCTTCCTTCTGCCATTGGCACACAGGCACCAGCAGAAGAGACTATTGTCTGTCCTCAGCACAGCCAAGGGCAAAAAAGGAACAAAGACTGGATTAAATTCATAGGACAGCAGTAACACATGTTCCCCATAAACAACCATAATTAGGAATTTGCTAGCTAATTATAGGGTTTCAGAATAAGAAAGTGCAAAGCCAATGTCCAAAGGTAAAAAAAAAAAAAAAATTAAAAATATTTCTGTGACATTCCAGCTGGACAGCATTGCCACCTACCGGCAGATATTCCAGCACCGACCAACCAGGGAACAGGCAGCAGCTTCCTAACCAGGCCTCTCAGGACAAATGCAGATTCCTCACCCTCACACCACTGTTCTGTCACCCCCAGGACAGCTCACACATGGAGAGCAAAGTGAACACAAGTGATGTTAGCCCTGGTGTTCAGTGCCTGAGAGGAAGATGGCACAGCATGCTGGCATGGGAGCAGCTGCCATCATGGGCACGAGGTGCCTCTCAGGCTGGGTGGTGATGCTGCTCTTCAGGCTGCCCCAAAGGGCTCTAGGGGGCTTCCTTAGACCCCTCAGACAACACTGCATCAGTCACACTCCTGAAGCACAATTCAACACTGAAATTGAACAGGCAGGGAGAAGAAAATACCTGTTGCCAACAGGCAAATAAATCTCAGTCTCTGCCTTGGACAGTAATTTTGGTGATTAATTTTGTCCAGAGATGGAACTAGGTAGATGGCTGCTTGCCAATAATTTTAAGAAGTGGGTCCTAAAAACTCATCACCCTACAGCTTGAAATATAACCAAGTGCCAACTGGAGGATTCTCAAGTGTGCCCAGGACCTCATTCCTTCAGGAAAGCCCACTATGACATAAAATCCAGCCATTCCACAGAGTCCTCAAATGACAGAGGAGGTCCCAGCCTTGAGTGTTGAACCAGAACTTTGGAAACTTGTTTCTAAATACACATAGCAAAGACCCACACAGCAAAGACAATGAGGAGGGTGTTCAATGCATGAAAGGACATCAGAGCTCCACCAGCCATCACGGTCCTTGCCCACACCAGGAAACCTTCAGTGACTGACCCCAGGACAAGTCAATTCAGCCTCTCTGACCTCTGTTCTTCCCCTGCATGTAGCTCACTCAGTTTTTCCTGCTGCAGAGGATGACTGGGAATGATACATTCCTGCAGCATGAAACCCCAAGTACATCTAAACAGCAAAACCTGCCCAAATTTAACCATACTGAATATTAAACTGTTACCAAAATGGCAGGCCCTGCTCAGTTCTGCAGGATGAGACACCTTAGTTCCATGGAGCCAGGTACTTCCAAGCCAAAGTGGAATTTATCAATATTTCCTCAGCTTTTCATCTCTGCTATGTTTTTGTGTGGGCAAAAGAATAAAGTTCAAGCCAACTCTAAAGGAAATGAGTAACAAAGGACTGCACTGCCCACAGGAACTGGCTAGGGTAGAATATTTTAAACAGTGCCAAGGAAGATGGGCATGGCAGCAGCAGCTCAGAGAATGTATCCTTCATCTCCTTCCCACAACACTGACTTCTGCTTCTGAAAATTCTGCTTCTAAAAAAAATTCAGTTGAGTTCTGCACGACTCTCAGAATGGAAAATGGTGCAGAACACAGAAGGTGAGTGTGATAGGGAAGACTGTCACACACACACATACACTCACACAAAGGGCAGGTTTCACATCTAAAATACTTCTATTGCTTGGCTTTTTAAGAACCTCAACTTGCCCAGCCAGGTAAGCTTCTGCAGCCCCTGCCTCATCACCTGACCTCTGCCCCACTCCACAACTTCTGACAGCAGCCGTCTCCCTCCACCCCTGCCTCACCTTTTCCACTGCTCTATTGCTCCAGCCTTCACCCTTGCCCATGACATGCACTTCTTGGTAGAGCTGGCAGCAAGTCTCTCTGTCAGCCATGTATCAGGTTAACATCCCACGCGGCTTCACAGTTCCCTCATGCAAATTTCTCAACCTGATTTTCACCACATTCTTCCTGTTGTAGCCTTCCCACCCGGCTCAGTCTGTGGTGCACCTGCCACAACAGGGATCTGAAGCCAAACTTTAGTGAAAGGGTCAGTGAAATTAACTTCTTCCCTGAGGGTGAAATGCATGGAAAATTATTCTGGCTCTAAGGGCCTGTGCTCACTAGGGAGGACTGGAATCTGTTGGCCTTTTCCCAACAGCAGCTTCAAAGATACTCAGTCCCAAGAAGAAGCACAAGGTCTCAGAGCTTGTGAGCAAAGATGGAGAAGGGAAGGAAGCAACAGGACTCAAGCCTCTTCAGAAACCTGAGAGCCCAAACGGAGATGGGTAGAACAGAAAAGGAGGCTTACAAAAGCAGCAACTGCTGGGAAGTTCCAGAGAGCACTTGTAACTGACTGGGCAGGAGAGAATAAAGCAGAATTACTGCCACAAAGTTTAAGCAGCTTGGCTTTGTGGAAGAAATGACAGCTTAGAAATAAATGCTGCCACAGAAATATTTTAAAGCATCACCAAAGCATACCCAGCATGTCAAGAAAAATAAAGAGAAAATGTCTCTGTCCTGAACACACACACGCCCCCAAAAAAAGGGTTTGTTTTTTAAGAATAAATAGTTTGACTCATTTTTGTACCATGAGAGACAACTACCAAAACCCTAAAGGAAGAAGAGTCCGTATCATATTACTAAAGGCCCTTGGCCTTTTCCCTACTAATGCACAACCAGGCAGGAGTTTTTATGATCTTGAAACAAAAAGCAAATTATTTAAACTAAGTATGAACATTCCAACCAACACAGTTGTTTACAACTGTGATCTCTGGGTTTCCCGTTGCTATTTTCTTTCCATCTTCCAATTTCTACTCCCTACCCCGCGCCAAGTCTTCCAAAATTACACTATCTTTACATAGAATGTAAGCTAGGGAATGGGAAGGATGCTGTTTTGTAGAAGTGTGTTTGGGATTAAGCCTGTTATGCAAAGTCCAGAGACAAAAGCTGCTTATCTGGGCAAGATGCTTTGACATCACTAGCTATAAAATAGCAAAGTAGCATAAATCAAAGCATAATCCCCATGATAAATAAAAGGGGTTTTCCTGTTTGGTTGGTTTTTCCCCCCAGTGACATTTCAGTACAGTGCTTTCAAAAAAATCCTTTTGATTGTTGGATTAAAAGTCAAGGAAACTCCATTTCTTACCTATGTTTTTTGCAAGTTTTATGTTCATAAGAATGTACAGAGTTTCTCTGCTGGATCAGGGCTTTAGTCTCTAAAGAGTTACATCTCTGCAACAACTACAAAATGCTTCACAACAAAAGAAAACCAAGGAAAGGAGAGGATTCTAGCATCTTCAGAAGTTTCACAGAAAGTTTCACACATTAAAACAGTAATAAAATTATCCCTTGAGCAATGGTACAAATCTTCAAAATTTGTACCATTCAATTACTTCAAAACACTGTAGCAGACACAGACACAATTTTCCATTTGCTCTTTAATGAACTCCCCCCACTCTCACTGCTGTACACTTAATGTTTTTGTCAAAGTCCACTCCCCTTGAGGCCTTCCTTCAGGCATTCCTAAACTGTAGCTCCTGAGGAGCACCAGCTTCACGAGTGATTCAAGTGAACTCCCACAGCAGGGTTATGTACAGAGAGGCCTGCTGTGCAACCAAGAGTCAAGGTGTGGAAGGAAGAGTGCAGGCACTGAGCAACAGACCACAGCTGGCACACCCAGGCTGTGCTGGGCTCCTGCAGCCTGTCCAGCCCTGTCTCATCTCACAGTGAAGTCACTGTCACTGCCTGCCTCAACACCGTTCCACAGCTCTTTCTCCATCAGACTAAGGTATGTCAATGGTTTGTGCCTTGCTGCACTTCAAAGAGAAAGACTGGATACACGGCTCACAGGATCAGAAAAGCAGGCCACAACTCCAGAGCTTTCAGTCCAGGAACTGCAGCTCCAGATATGGGGGGTAAACGATCTATTATGAACTGAACAACTGATTCAGATAAACAACCAAAACCAGAGACCTTTCCTGCTTCTATTTTAGGATAAAAATAATTTGCTACCATTATTGCTCTAGAGTATTTTGCTGTTACACTTTCTAATGAGAGAGAGCAATAAACTGTCCAGAGAAATACCACATCCTGAGTTCTGAAAGAAAACAACATATTAGTGAATGAACTTTCAAAAAAAAATCATTTATGTAAAAGGATGCTCTATTTACAAAGGTCAGTTTGCTCTTCATGATACGCATAACCACTACCAGAAAAAAATACATAAAAGAAACACCTCATCTTTAAAATAAACATTTACAAATACTCTGCTTAAACTACAAGAAAAATTAAGACATTTGAAATTAAGAGTGCATTCTGCATGCAGTTAAGACAGAAATTACATTGCTGGACTTCAGTGTGTCATTTCTTATCATTGTGAACAACACACACTTGAGCTTTTCTAAAACACCACAGCCAATCTATTACCTTAGGATCTCAAAATGAGGACATGGATCTCCATTAACAAGTTATTAGCTACTCTGGTGTTTTGCCATTAAAAAAAGGACATCCCAATTTTCTTCTCAGTAGGAGGGTCTGGTCTTGTCCAACTTGGTGTCCTTTTCCCTGAGTTTCTCTTTAGTGTTCTGCTAGGATGACAGTTGGCTTGGTACATCCACCAGTCCTTGGTGAGGACTCTTGCTGTTACAAGGCAGAGTTCAGAAATTCCAGGAGCTGGGCACGGTTCCGGTCTCTCTGCAGAGCAGACAAGCAGAGGCAGTGGTTGAACAGACCTGTACTCAGGAGCAAAGCCACAGATCCCTGTTTTCTGTGGGATTTCCACCTCCCAAAGCAAGTGCCATTGACAGAGCTGGCTCTCACCAGCTACCAGTGAGGCCTGGGTGCCCAGGGGAAGTGCCAGGCAATGGCTTCTGGAGAGACAAATGTCTCACTATTCCAGGAGGCATTTCCTAAGTGGCTCCCTAAGGAGGCTCCACTGGGCTGTCATCCTGCAGCTCACAGCCGGCCCAGGAGAGAACTCACAAGCACAACAGATGCTCCTCTCTGGTGGCTGAAGCAACTTTCACTGTATTCACAGCAAGTCCTGAGCTTTGGGGAATATCTTTTTTCCCCTCTGTGCATGTACAGCAGCTTATGCAGCATAACAGAACCCTGAATTTGGGTTCTGTTTCACAGAAGAGATGGCCCAACCGGTCAATTCCAGAGTTTTTTTATAAAAAATTACTGGATTTTCAAATATTGATGGATGTTGTTCAATTCAGTAAGACCACAGGCCCCAATCAAAAAAAGGACCAACATCAAGTATTTGACATCAGATATTGTAACAAGCAGGCTACTGGAACAGAACAAGCAAACATTCAGCATAATTTAACACACACTTTGGCGTCACAGAGAGAAGATAATGTGTTTTCAGTCAAATTTAACTCAAGAATGCTCAGACTGCTTTGCCAGCTGTAGAATGAACTGCTAGGGCGGAACCTGAATCTGCCAAGCTGGACACCTCAAGGAAGGAACACTTCCTGACCAGTACCAGAGCCCTCTGCAGGTCATCCTAGGGTGTTGAAGAGTGAAGGTGTTTAAGTGCTGAGTCCAAACATCCAGAGCTATAGCACACACTACTATTCATGGTATTTATTTCCCAGGGTATCTCAGCAAAAACATTTGACTGCTCCGAGAAAATGCAGGAGCATGTGGTCCTAATAATACAACTGGGTTTTTAAAAATTCCTCTCTAAATCAAGGCTAGTCTTGCATGTGTTAGAAAAGCACAGTGAAGTAGCAATTATCACAACAGATCACAAGAGACTGAAAGAAGATGGGTACAATTAACACCAGTGTAAGAGAAAGTTACAAACTGGCTAATGATTACAGGCTGCAATTCTAAGAACCTACATAAGCATCCTTTGGTTTATCTGCTCATGACTGAGTATTACAAGCCCCTTCATAACATAAAACCTGCCAAAAGAATGATTTAATATTTTTCAGAGGGCATCACAGCCACACTAAAAGCTACACTCAGTTTACAACTCTTAACTGCAAGACCCACTCTTCTACAAAAACTACTATTAGAAAAACATTAAAAGATACAGCATTTTTTCTTAGGAACATTTAGACTAATTAACTCTTACCTCTATATCTTCCTTAGTCTTCTTTATTTTCATCTTAATTTTCTTTCCGGTTATCATGCTGTAGTTTTCATTCTTCTTTTTGTTTTTGAAGAACTGACATGAGATCACATGTTAAAAAGACATAAGCTTTGATCAGAACCATTACAAATCTTATGTAAAATTACAGACAATAATCTTTTAGACTTCCTTACTGTCCACAACAACAGAGAGAGGTTTCTACTGGTTGATGACCAAACTGGGGATCCCATAAACATTTTTATGACAGGATGGATTAAGTATGTAGGTGAGAAATAAAACAGGGCTTCACACTCAGACCAGCGTACCTTGGAAAGCTGGACAGGTCCTGTTTTCTCTTTCCTTTTCTTCTTTTCCTTCTTTTTCTTCATTTTGTTCTCCTTTTTCCTTTTCTACAATAATAAGACATACATTCTTATGCTTACAGACTAACAAGGGCAAAAACCCCAAACCCACAAGATCTCTCAAGGTCACTCAAGTTAAGACAGCCACGACTGCTTGCCCTTACCACTACTGGACAAGTAGCAGAAAGTAACACACCAGAGTTAGCAAACCTCAGGGCTCTGAGCAACAGAAAAGGTCTGATTCCCCATTCCCTCTCTTTTAAAGTAACCACAATATAAATCACTGAACATGGAATAGAAAAATTACAACAGCAAAAATGTACATTCACTTCTCTCACCAACTATAAATAATTTCTTCTGGCAAATTCTATAAAGTTATCAAGATTCCCCACTTCTCTTTTCTTCAGAGACTACTCTAAACTCCAGCTGGACCAGCAATGATTGGCAAAAGTACCTTGTAAATGTTTTCTCTTTTAGTATAAAGCCAAGTGCCCATTTATCAGTTCAGCTACCACAACCCTTAAAGTATGATTTAGATGTACAAAGCCACAGAAAAAAGCATTGTCTTACATGACATTTAAGGTTATTGAAACATAAAAACTGTTTTGTTTGTTAACTACTTTTTTCTCTTTGTAAACTTTTACCTTTTTGTTATGTTTTTCTTTTTTCTTTTTCTTTGACTTAGACTTAGGAGAATCTAAAATTAAGGAAAAAATAAACAACAAAATCAAACCCTGTAAGTTTAGCATTCTGAAAAAGGCATTAGTTTTACAGATAAGACAGAGAAATGTGAAACATATAAAGTGCTATATATAGTTCAGATATATATATATATATGTAGACACAGGCCACTGAACATGGAATAGAAAAATTACAACAGCAAAAATGTACATTCACTTCTCTCACCAACTATAAATAATTTCTTCTGGCAAATTCTATAAAGTTATCAAGATTCCCCACTTCTCTTTTCTTCAGAGACTACTCTAAACTCCAGCTGGACCAGCAATGATTGGCAAAAGTACCTTGTAAATGTTTTCTCTTTTAGTATAAAGCCAAGTGCCCATTTATCAGTTCAGCTACCACAACCCTTAAAGTATGATTTAGATGTACAAAGCCACAGAAAAAAGCATTGTCTTACATGACATTTAAGGTTATTGAAACATAAAAACTGTTTTGTTTGTTAACTACTTTTTTCTCTTTGTAAACTTTTACCTTTTTGTTATGTTTTTCTTTTTTCTTTTTCTTTGACTTAGACTTAGGAGAATCTAAAATTAAGGAAAAAATAAACAACAAAATCAAACCCTGTAAGTTTAGCATTCTGAAAAAGGCATTAGTTTTACAGATAAGACAGAGAAATGTGAAACATATAAAGTGCTATAGTTCAGACATATATATATATATATATATATAGATAAATAGATATATGTAGACACAGGTTGAACTAACCCTGAGAAAGGGAACACACTGGGTTACTGCCACATACTGGACTAACATGGAAACTGAAAATACCTGATTTACTGATTCTGCAGATGTGCCAGCTTCACCTGAGTCCTCAAAGTTAAATAGTTGAAATGTTAAGACCAAAACAGGGCTAAATCAAACCCACGACTCTGGTCTTGATAGACTGGTGAAGTTAAAAAGATCTGTGTTTTGAAAATGCAACAAACTAAGGGGCTTAAATATATACAGCATATTGTTACCAAGTAATATTTATTTGAATGGCAGTTTCTCTTTAGAAGGAATTCAAATTAACCTAATTACATTGCAAACTGTTTGTGCAGTGGCATCTTTACACACAATAGGAAAGGATTATGAGAAACACCCTGAATAAGCAGCACTGGTATTCTGCACTGTCACTCTGTGGTGGTTTCACCTCTTCTAAAACAAGCTTTAAATGCTCTCAGGAGTGCTACCAAAACTGGAAAACATCATGTGCATGTGGAGATAGCTTACCTCTACTACTACTGGAAGAAGATGACCTTGATGATGAGCGTGATGAGGAGGAAGAAGTGGATGTACTGCTAGAAGACGATGTGGATGAAACAGATGAGGATCTGCTTCTGCTGCGCTTTCGCTTCCTTTTTTCTTTTCCTTAGGGCAACACAAGGCAACAGTGACAAGCCTGCTAGTAACTGTGGCCTACAGAAATGACTCTTAGTAGAATTTAAACACAATAAACCCCTGTTTTGAGATGTTGGTTGTGTTTTTTCCCCACAGGCTGAACTAACCCTGAGAAAGGGAACACACTGGGTTACTGCCACATACTGGACTAACATGGAAACTGAAAATACCTGATTTACTGATTCTG
Organism: Passer montanus; assembly: GCF_014805655.1. Taxonomy (NCBI): domain Eukaryota; kingdom Metazoa; phylum Chordata; class Aves; order Passeriformes; family Passeridae; genus Passer; species Passer montanus. Next base: position 12,029,760 of record NW_024358722.1, on the reverse strand, counting down.
CAGATGTGCCAGCTTCACCTGAGTCCTCAAAGTTAAATAGTTGAAATGTTAAGACCAAAGCAGGGCTAAATCAAACCCACAACTCTGGTCTTGATAGACTGGTGAAGTTAAAAAGATCTGTGTTTTGAAAATGCAACAAACTAAGGGGCTTAAATATATACAGCATATTGTTACCAAGTAATATTTATTTGAATGGCAGTTTCTCTTTAGAAGGAATTCAAATTAACCTAATTACATTGCAAACTGTTTGTGCAGTGGCATCTTTACACACAATAGGAAAGGATTATGAGAAACACCCTGAATAAGCAGCACTGGTATTCTGCACTGTCACTCTGTGGTGGTTTCACCTCTTCTAAAACAAGCTTTAAATGCTCTCAGGAGTGCTACCAAAACTGGAAAACATCATGTGCATGTGGAGATAGCTTACCTCTACTACTACTGGAAGAAGATGACCTTGATGATGAGCGTGATGAGGAGGAAGAAGTGGATGTACTGCTAGAAGACGATGTGGATGAAACAGATGAGGATCTGCTTCTGCTGCGCTTTCGCTTCCTTTTTTCTTTTCCTTAGGGCAACACAAGGCAACAGTGACAAGCCTGCTAGTAACTGTGGCCTACAGAAATGACTCTTAGTAGAATTTAAACACAATAAACCCCTGTTTTGAGATGTTGGTTTTTTCCTGCTCTTCCAGTGTGCCATGGTCTACTGGCATCAGCAAGCAAGCAAACCAGTAAATGACCCAGAGGGTGACACACAAACAAAAGCACATAAACACCAGAGAGCAGCAACAGATCACAGCACCTACCTCGGGCCTTCAGCCCTTCTTCTGAGGTTGCACACAGCGTCCTGCTTTTTTCATCCTTCCTGTTATCCATACCTAGTCAGAGACACAAGGACATTCAATAATATCACTTCCAAAAGACTGTGGCGGTGGGAGGCAAGTTCAGAAACAGAGGAATGGATCCAGCACGCCCGAGGGCAGCGCCATGGAAGCACAGGGTGGCACAGGTCGGAAGGGAGCACGGAGGGCTCACCCGCTCCCACCGCCCCGCTCCAGCAGGGTCATCCCGGGGCACACGGCCCGGGAGCACATCCCCTCCCATGACACCGCGCCTCCCTAAAGGGAAAGCACGTTCGGGCTCATCCCCCTGCACCAGGAGCCGGAGGCCAGAGCCGCGCTCGGGTGCCGCTGGCGCAGACGCCACGGGGGTGTCACCCACACCGGCGTGCCGGGCTGTCACCGCATCACGGATCCCCCCTGGGCCCCAGCGGCCGCAGGGCCCCGCGCTCCGGCCCGGCCCGGCCCGGCCCACCCCGCGTGCCCCAGCACGCCAGTCGTGGGGGGCTGGAACGGCTCCTGCTCCTGCTCTGAACCGAAACAAATCCAAACCCTGCTGAGCCCAGAGCCGGCCCAACCACAAATTGTCATCGCAGTGCATCCTCAGACCGTGAGGATATTCATCTGATCTAGCTCAGGGTTTCCTGAACTTGCTCTGAGTTCGTATCTGAACATATCTAAGTGCAAACCTAAATACCCATGAAGCACATTGATTCCTAATCTTAAGCAGTTTGTTTTTGTTGTTTTTTAATTAGTGTGGTTTTTTTGTTGTTTTTTTTTTTTAATTAGTGTAAACAAATGCCCAGTACTCTACATCCTTAAAAGTCTGCTTCAGTCCAGCCAAAAGGAATATAAGCCACAGTCCCTCCAGAGGATGATAAAATTATTTATTCTTACATTAGTTTATGTACACAGTAAAGACATTCGGCTGGAAAAATGCCTCTGTTGTAGTAAGAGATATTCAAACAACTACAAACTATCAATAAATACATTAGAAACATACGGCGCACTGATGTAGAAATACCCTATGCTCTTTTGGTTACTTACCCAGTACAATATTATTGAAAATTTTTTTGGTATTCTTCATGCAACATCAAAATTCTTCCTGACAGTTCATGCCACTCAACATTTTTTCTTTATTAGGAATGGGATGAAGTTTAAAACCCTGTTTACAAGCAGTAAAAAAATCACTGAAAATTTTAACATAAGTCTCTTAATTTGTGTACTAAAAAGAACAAATTCAAAGAAGGTTGTCTTAAAAAAATTAATTTTCTCAACTAATTCTTTATAAAATAGGCAGTATTTCAAAAGGGATGTTTCCATCACCCAGGATGAATTTGTGCTTCAGAATTTTAAAAGGAATATTCATGGCAAAAACCTAAACCCAACCAGTAGGTAGAGGAGAGATTGCAGTAGGAACTGCCTAAAACCAAACATGCTTCCAAAATCTGTCTAGGAAAACACTAAACACTTATCCACATCACTATGCCATCACCTATTCTAACAATTAGAAATGGAGTTTTAATAATACTTAGCTCTTCTCATGCTCAAACTTCTTCACAAACATTTAAATAGCCCTAACACTTCTGCAAGTATTATTATCCCCATTTTACATTTGGGGTGGTGGAGGGCTGGGAATTTGCCAGGATACAGACCAGACACATCCTTTTTATCTTGCCTCCCCTGCTTGTCTGAGTTCTTTATCACTTTCTGTATTTAGCACTCTGTGTACTGGAGAGCCCCAGAACACACGGAGAGTACATTCCCATCAGTTATTAGTGGTTATTATGGAAGCTGTGTCACTTTGAGGGTTACATGACAAATATTAAAGTAATAAACGACATGAAATCCAGGCTCAGGGTTGGTGTCACAGAATGGCACACCATCCACTGTCAAAACAAACCTGCTCTTTCTGTAACCAAGTGTTATGCCTAATTCATTCTGTTTTACAGCTGAAATGACTCTTGTGGTCAATGGTGGTGGTACACAAGAAAAAAATTTGTTCCTCACAATCTGTCCCGGGAACATGGAAAGCCCCTGTGGTGGCTCAGTACATCTTGACATTATAAAACAAAAAGGACTTCTAGATCAAAACAAAGATTTTGCATGTGCTAACCCACCATGAGGTACAGATTACTAAGGTCTCTTCCCCTCCACCCCTGAGTTAGAAATGTGTCTGAATTATTGTCTGAAAACCATCTGGGAAAGTGAATGTCTAGCAATAAGATTGCAGATACAAAATAAAGTATTTTGCCTTCATCTTGGTATTAATCCTTGAATTATTTAGATTGTTATCAACATCCCTCACAGGAAGAACATTTTTCATTTTACCACATTTGCCCTCCTGAATTTTCTATCTTATGTCTTTCAGTCTGTGCCCTGTTTTGATTTTATCCTGCCTGGTTTACTCTTACTCTAAAACCAGCTTAGTTTCTTGCTGTCTCTTGAAAAGCTGTGGAGCAATGGATAATGCTGTGGTGTTTCCCTACCTGACCTGTAAGAGATGAGAGATGCAATATTCTCCCACTTGTAATAACAAAATCACTGAGCATGCAAAATTACATCCCTCTTACAGGCACCCAAAAGGGCTTTAAAAAGGCACATGTGTTCTGTGTCATTTGTTCCTCAGTGCCTGACCTTGGTGGTTTTAGTGTGTCTCCAATAAACCCTGTACAACGCACACATTCCTTTGCAATATGGAAGGAACTTGAAATAAAAATTAAGATCTCCAGTCAGTAGCTGTGTCATCCTTTAACAAACACTAAAGGTGCACTGATTGTCAAAATTAGGTTCTTACAGCAACCTCACTCCCTAATCTATTTTCCCCCTTCTTCCCCAAACTTCTAGGAGAGACGAAAAGTGCATGTTATATAAGTGAGCTATTCCCCAAGCTCTTCCTGCCTTTTGTAGAGCTGGTAAGGCCAGAAAACATCTCTTTTGCACAGATGGGGATGCAAAAGAACAGGAATTTTGCCCCTCTTCCAGCAGTGCAGCCAGGAGCTGGCAGGCTGGCTGAGTATCCTGCCTCTGGCCATGTCCTGAGAGGTGAGAAGCACCTACAGCTTTTGGCTTCAGATGGGGACTGTGGATGTTTACCACCAATGGAAACCAGTCCCAAGGCACTAGGCAGGAGTGGAAAGTACACAAGAAAGCTGTTGTGACCTGGGGTACTCTGTACAGCTGAAAAAACAGGCTAAAAAAGTAAGAGGCATTGGCTCCTTCCTCTGGGCTTTCTGGAAAAACACAATTAAAACAAATAAAAAAGATGCAAGATACTTGGCAAATGTTTTCGCTGCCTAACTGAAGCCATTCTTCCTGCTTTAAAAATCTAGGAGATGGGGGGATCAAGACACATTGATTCAAATATGCTAATGTTGAAATGTTTCCATTGCAGACAAATGAAATGCACTTGTATGTTTGGGCATGGCTTCACTTCTGTGTGAGGGAGAGGAGCCCACAGGCCTGCCTGGGCTCCTGGGAATTTACTGGAGGAGGTTAATCTCCAAATACCAGTGTGGTGATGGGAGCCAAGCATTCCCCCCAGCCTGGACTGAACCAATCTGGATTGAATGCATGTTTGCACCAACCTGGGCTTCTAGCTGCCTTAAAAATGCAGTCTTGGAAAAAAGGGTAGAAAAGGAAAGGCTGATGCTTTGGCAATTCATTATTTGTCCTGTAGTCCAAAGTCATGAAACATTTTCAGTAGCTTAACTGGTGGCAATTTGCTATTGTATGGCTGGTGCTCACCACAAAAGCTGTTCTTCATGCTTACAGCAATCACATTGACAGGGCACGCTTTTCACAATTCCTCCAGATCAGTGAGATCCACGACCACTTTCAAAAAGAGTGTATCATCTCTGATGTAGGTGTTCTTTGTGTTCTCCAGGACGGTGTGCGGCACGAAGCGTGGACAGCCGGAGGCGATATTCATTTCTCCATCCGGCCTTTTGAAACTGCTGCTGTTGGGGTCAGCTCTAAAGACTTCCACAATGTGATTTTTTTTCCCACTTTGGTCCAAAAGCATAAGTGTAACCTTCTGCTTGAAAGGCCACAGCAGCAGCGAGTCAAACTCGCCCCTCATGACCACGAAGTAGAGGGAGATGTGCGTTCCCTTTCCCGAGCCGTCCCCGTTCAGGTAGGCCCTGGCACACAACCTGTACCCACAGCGGCTGGTGTAGAAGGGCTGGCTGGCTATGGACAGCACACGGCCTTCCACTGCCTCTCTTTTCTTCTTCTTGTAGTCCGTGATTTTCCAGATTAATTTCCCATTGTAGCACGTGCCTTCCAAAAGCTTAAATCGTTCTTCGTTTTTATTGAGCTGTGCTTTGTGTATATTAATCTGGAGATCATGTTTGCTGGACTGATCTTCCAAAACAACTGAGAGAAGAAGGAAACACAAGGAAATAGAAAAAAAAAAGAGAGAGAGATATCTGGTAAAATAAAACTGTCAGAGCCCTGGATAAAATGAGCACCCAGACTGAAGCTGGCAAAACTGATCTACCCAAGCCTGAGTACAGGCTATGAACTACGGCTGTTAACTTTTTAAAACTGTAATTGCACCTAGTAGTTGAATAAGAAAAGTGTCAGCTATAAATCGTGAATGCCTGAATAGCACCATGGCCTCCATCACAGTGCAGAAGCCAAACCAAGGCCAGCTCTTTGGCTCTGTGGCCCTGCAGTGTCACTGGAGGTCAGGAGACACTATGCAGTAGGAAAAGGTGGGAGAACACTGCGCACACTATCAGAGTTTGGTCTCAGAATGCATGAAGAAAGCCCATTCTAGTGAAGAGCTCCAACTGCCTGAGTGTAGCACCAGAGCCTCTACTTAGCCACCAGTAAATCAACAACCCCCCTACCTGTGCAGGGAAGTGCCAACATACCCAAGCGCTGGTCGTACGTCTCCATCTGGGCAATCTTCTGTTTCATGGTTTCAATTGTGTCAAACAGGGGCTGCAGGTCTAATTTACTTTGCTGCTGGTTTGCCATCTGTATTAGCTGTTTCACTTGTGATTCCAGGCGTGCAGACTTATCCAGGTGACTGGCCAGAGCCTTCCCAGGTCATGCCATTGGAAGAGGGTGGAAAGTAGAGACAAGAGATATCCATAAAACCAGATATTTGCTTTGAATTAAGATAGTGAAGTCTTTAGCATGTCAGCAGTAGCAACGATATGATGCATTCAAAGTGCTCTGCTGGCTTAGGAAATTATCCCAGTGCTCCTTCATGATTAATTCAGCACATTTACAGACTGAGAAGCCATTCCTCATTCAGAACCCATTCACACTGCACCACTTCATTCAACTCATTATTCAAATTTACACTTGCACATTTGCCCTGGGCATCTGACCATGAGGATTTATACTGTGCTTTTTGCCCAGGACATGTATCCAAACTTCTGTATCGATTAAAATGAAAAGATAATACCATATTGTAAAAAAATGAGAAGGTCTTGGGGAGATTTGTTATTGCTGTGCTATTAGTAACAACTATTACTGGAGAAATATATTTCAGGATGCAAAAAAGCATTGGTAAAAAAAGTAAAATCAATGTCTCACCTGAGTGCTTACCATCAAGTTGCTGTTGTTACCGAACAGTTGTGTATACTGTCTGAATTCTTTCTCACACTTCTTAATGGCATCTGCTAGCTGCTGGATTTTAATCTCTTTACATTCCAGGCTCTTATACAAGTCAGATATCTATGGACGGAAAAATCAGAGCATAAATGCTGAGGAACACCAAAACATACAATGAAGAAATTATAATGTATCTGACTGTATAAGAGACCGTGGTAAAGTTTACAATGCAAATCCTCTAAGTGAGCTAGATAGAGCACTCCTTAATTCACTATTTGTGAATAAGCACTGGCAAGAACTGCACATAAGTAATCAGACTTCTGAGCAGATCTGTGTGGCTCCAGGTGCAAAGAGGCTCCTAGCTCTCATTTCCATTGTGATGATCCATTCAGCTCTATAGTGGGATAATATATATTTACATGCACAGGTGCATGTGTACGTATATGCATTTTTTATCTCTGATGAGGTCTAACCAGCAGAAGAGATGAGTCAGTGAGGGATACACACTTCAAAACCAAGTTTTAGCAGTTTAGGACTAATTTCTTGCATAAACAAGCAAAGACTAAGTTCCTTGTCAGCTTTCATCCATTCAGTAACAGGACTGGGCCTACACCAAGTGTCTCCTGCTGGGAGCTAAAGAAGTGGTCTTGAGCAGAGAGGTGCTTGCAACTGGCTCTGCTGTCCTCTGTGCTACCTCCACACAGAGCAGGTGACCTGGGCACCTAAAGGCTGCTTTTTGGAGCAACCTGGCCAGTCAATTAAACTTTAAAATACTTTATCTCTAAACCTCATATCCAGTGTAAAGCAGAGACTGAAAGCAAATGAGGTGAGCAATAGCAAGGAGCCTCCCACTGTGCCTGGTGGAGAATATAAGTGCCTGAGCACAGAGAGGTTTCCCTGTAATTGACTGGCTTCACTAGAAGAGCTTATTCTGTCTTCTGAGGTGTGAAAAACCATAAAAACAGTCTTTTAAAATGTACCTGATCTAAACCAGGCAACAAATGTAGAATCTCGTATCATCCTCTAACCAGTCAAGAAGTGCTGAAGAGTGCTCATTAAATATGACTTACCCTCTCTTCCAACCGGGAGTTCTTGTCTAAAATCTGCAGCATGTGTTCCCTCAGGGCGCTGTTTTCATGTTCAGCAAGTTTCCCTCTTTTAACCTTAGTGAGGCAAAGGGGGAAAGTGAAAGAATAAAATAATAAGATATGCAGATTTTTGAAGCTGTTGGTAAAAAAATTATTGATGCAAACATTGAAAATGTCTCCTTTATGCCTTGAAAGGGAGGGAAGGGCAGTCCTGATTCTCTCGTATTTCAGCTTAGCCAGCAGAAATGGTTGTGAAAGGACATAAATTGGTTATTTTAATTATTCTGATGGTTTGGGAGACAAAGTCCAGTCCTAGTACAGACAAAGATTTGTAAAACAGTACCTTTATATGACAGCCGTACTGCTTATATGGACAGTCCACTTCTGCCTCGGGACACACAGCATGGTGCTTTTCAATCTGCATGTATTAAAGAAGCAGTTTGTGATTAAATAAACACTTAGTAATTTGAAGCGCTAATAAAATCTAAATGCCTGCCAAAAGGGTGAATAAAGGCCATTGTCATGACACCACCAATCACTTTTCCAGGAAAACGAGTATTCAGAATCAATAAGCAAGCCAGATATTTTTCCATGCTGCAAAACACCCATGGCTTGCAGTGACAGAATAATCCACTTATAAGATGGGAGATACATCCCTTTTAGGATTGAAAAAAGGAAATTCTTAGAGCAAATTTTATTGGCACGGGCCAATGTGGTCTGCAGCTTTCAGTTTTCATAAATTTATGCAATCTGCTGAATTGCAATATCAGTAAAAAAATAATAGTACCTCTTTTTTCAGAATTATTTGTGAACAGTTTTGGAGACAAGGCACAGGATAATCAGGACAGTCATTTTTCTCATGATTCTGAAGAAGAAGAAAACAGAACAAGGCAACGGCTTTAATTTTCGTAAAGTAGTATATACAGAGGAAGCTATGCAAAAAGTAATCCCAAACATACAAATGCAAGTAACATATCACTTTGTTGTTCATAAGAGAGTATCAATAATTGGTATGATTTAAAGCACATTTATTATACTTTCTTCTTCAGTTACTCAGTCAAATTTTGTTTCAGGAATTAAGTGCCATTGCAATGCTGGAAACTTTTTACTCAGCAATATCAAGGGGAAACAGGTGATGGATTCCCAGGAATGCTTCATAATCTTACCTTTATGTTAATTAACACCACATATGTATTACAGTACTGGCACCTCTCTTCTCGGAATTTACAGTGCTGGCTCAAGTGCTCCTTCAGGTCCTTGCGAAGAATTCGATCCCGACATCCATCATTAGTGCACTGCATGCTTTCAAACAAACACTGCTGCAGATGCTCCTGCAACACACAGCAGCAGGTTAAATGCCAAATGGCCAGTGTGACCTGGCACGTTTCCTCCAACGAACAATCACCTAAGCATTCAGAATATGAATGAACACTGCAATTTACAAAGGCTACATAAGGCAAATGGTTCTTATTAAAAATACAACCCTAAGGCAAAGCTGGAACAAGCTAAAAGCTGTAATATATGCTACTTACAGTGTATAGCTGTCATAATCTTTGTACTTGAACCACGCTGCTACAATAACTCTGAAGACAATCATGGGAATTTAGCTGATCATAAATACACAGAGCTGTCATAAAAATCAAAGGCTTCAAAATTTGATCAAGCAAACCAACCTGATATCGCCCCAGAATTACTTTTGAATTGCAATCAGGAAAGTTTTTGCAGAACACATGCAAGTTGAGTACTTCTCTTTTACAGCAGTTGTCTTTGAATACCTGTAAAGGAAGCAAACCAGGCTTAATATGCAGTCACATGGGATGTTATAAATAATATAAAAGAACAAAACATCACTGCAGATCTTCTAGGTGTTCAAGCGTAGACACCATAATTGTGAGTATGGCTATTGATAATTCATATTGAAAATTTGTATTGAAACTATAAAGTCAACCATTTATGACATTTCTAGTAAGCATGGGTCTTTTTCCCCCCCACATAGTTATTCCAGAGATGCTGATCCATCCCACAGCCAGCAGGACTAGTAGCACAGGAGCTGTATAACCACTGCCAGACCCTGCCTGTATCAAGAAGAAAGCAGCTGGAGCTAACAGGCTCCAAAAGTCAAACCAGCTCTGTGCATGCTCCACCATGTTCAAGCAGTGCCTTTGGGATGGAGGTGATGCTGAGATATTCTTTCTGTCACCTCTGAGAAGCAGCACCATTCTCAGCTGTAAACAAATGAAGCCCCCAGAGCAAACTCTCAGCCTTATTTAGAGATCTTCCCACATTGCTGTCATCAAAATTTGCAAGAAGTGGAAGATAACAAACAAAAAAAAAATCCTGTGGACGGTCTGATTATAATTTCCTATCAGGATTCTGAGAGAGAGGAAGGAGACATTTTATTTCCCTGGAACGTTTCTGGCAGAACCAGCATACAGTACACTTTTAAGCTTTGGAAGATAAATAAGGACAAACTAATCCAGTATAAAACAAAACAACCAAAAGCAACAATAGCTTGCAAAATAAAAAGGATTATCTCTCTTTTCCTCTAAAAGTTGCCCAAAAGTAAACTAGGTCTTCAGGGTTAATGAGATCTAACGGAGACAATCAAAAAAGCAAATTATAGCCAAGTTAAGATGAAAACAATCAGATAAACAAGATATGCCAGCAAGGTAGGGCATTTAAAAAGAAAATCAATAAAATCTCCATTAAAAAAACAGACATCTAGTGACTTGGGAGGATTCAAAGCTTTGTGAAATTCTTCAACACTTTACTGGAAATACAGAGGACTAAAATGAAATAACTTTAGAACATGAGGTATAAAATGAAGCTTAAGCTAGACAGCCATAATCCCTGAGCATCACTGAGTAGACTGCTTCCTTTAGCATTATTTCAGAGACAAAAAAACCTGCTCTGCCCTGAGGACTAAAAGCCACCTTGTTCTCAGCTGTCTTGCCTTTCCCATGTAAATGCTGACTGCTGAAATAAAACTATAGCTACTTACCTCATGCATTTTTATTGTTTCTTTGTCGACAGGACAGGTGGGTACTGCATTTAACTCTCTAGATCAAAAGAAGAGTCGTGTTAACCCACAGGAAATTCAATTTATTTTATGAAATTGGGCTATGCTATTATCTGACTCTGACAGAAGTCAGCAGTAGATAGTATAAAAACAAACAACTAAAAGAAGTCCTTCAAAAACACTTTCATCTGGCAACTACACAGCCAAATTCTGCCAACAGCTCAAAGAGGGCATAAAGCAGTAACTGTGAGTATGTAACAGAAAGCAGAGTTTGCCCTAAGAGTGTTCAATGGTAAAAACCACAAGATGTTTTTTAATTAAGAGAATGTTGTCACTGTCTGACCATCTGCAGATCACAAATGTCATATCTCTAAAAATCTCATTGTGTGCTTTAAACCCAGCCTTTTTCTACTAGAAGCAGTGCCCTCCTTACTATACCACTAAAAGATCTAATGGCTTCTTTCTTAAAAGGCATAGAAATTGTGTAAAATCCAGGAAAACAGTCATAGAGGCAGTGCAAAAGGAGTCAACCCAGAGACAAAGCAGCAAACATCTAAAGTTCACAGAAGGTAATTAGTGACATCCATCCACATAAAAAGGCTCCTCTGCAACCTTTCCAAATGAAATCCTGCCCTCAGGTACACTAAAGAGTCCATAATGTATTCCCAGACAGGTCTGGTGGGGTAAACTCTTTTGTACCAAGCAAGAGGGATCCAGCAGCCTTGTGATCTGAATGCAGCATCAGGTAATATTAACATCAGTTTATAATTCTGCTAAATTCAGAGGAATTACACAGAAGCAAATGAACACAGCCTAATTTAACCACCAACACCATGAGGCATCAATGCAGCAAATTCCTCTGAAGAGCACCACGGCAGACAGACAGACCACAGCAGCATCTCACACAGCACTATCAGCTTACATCAACAGTTTCTTCATGCTGACTTCCCTGCGGCTCACCAGCACGGGTAAGGTCTTTAGAGACACCTTTCAAACACTGAGCATGCAGTCACTGGGTTCAACAGAGCCCTGCCATTGACCCTTCAGCCTACCTGGCTCGGTAATATTATGGCACTCAGTGATGATTTATAGAAGACGTGGGCTGCTTTTTTTAGGAAAGGGAACAAGGGGAGCCTGCGGACACGGGAGGAGTCTGCTCTCACCTCAGAGCGAGGATGCACTGCTGGCAGAAGCGGTGCCCGCATCCCGTCTGGTGGGGGTTGCGCAGGACCAGGTGGCAGTAGGCACACTTGTACCTCTCCTCCAGGCTTTCCACAAACTTGTAGTTGGTGTCGGGCTCGAAGTCCAGGGAGCTGGTGTTGGAGGAGTTCTGGCGTGTGAAGATGCCTGAGAGAGCAGCGGGTTCGTCACAGGCCATGGGAGCTGCACTGGGAAGCGAAGCAGACGCAGGGAAAAGCTCTTCAAACACTCCCTGGCAGCCACTCTGCCTGGGCTACCGCTGGCAGCAGGCTGCTGCTGGCAGGAGGGCTCTCATCTGCACGGGGGAGACAGGTTTCAGAGGGAAACGTGGTGCCAGCTATGGAGGAACAATAAAACACTCACAGAACCACGAAACAAAGATCACGCTACAAGCATCAAAGCGCACTTCTTTGGAAAAGAGCTTCACAATCTGAAAATTATTCCACAGAATTGAGATTTTTATGGTTTGGTTGGGGTTTTTTGTTTGTTTGTTTGTTTTCTTGCAGCAGTTCTTAGTCTTAAAAAATGACAAGAGTCTCAGACACAGCTGGGGAAAGCAGAGGCCAAGTCTTGGACTTAGTGTTCACCAGGAAAGTCTCTACTTAAAGTACAGCCCACCCACATGAATTTACAAGTTCATTGCACTGGTTCAAGCAGGAGATGGCTTTGTGGTTCAAAGCAAGGAGCATACAAAAAAGAAACCAGCAGGGGGATTTTACCTTCAGTTTAGGTGTTACAGGAGTTGAAGCCTCTTAACTTGACATCTTTCTTTTTCCCATTGATCATTCATTTCTAGCAGTAAACTCTTATTTTACTGAATTATGTACAAGTTTTTGGCTATATTAATTCTGTCTGAAAGAAGTGGTGAGAAGAAAAGATAGGAAAGAAGGGTTGCAATCAGAAGTGTGACATAAGTTTTTCTTTCAACCTACCATAACTCATGCACAGCACAGGAATACAACGCTAATCTTCCAATAGGAAAAACCATCAACATTTGTTCCAAGTCTTAAGTCACAAACCTCAAGATTTGCCACCAGTCCCTCAACCTTGCAGTTTTTATTTTTTTGCAAGTAGCTCAAGCCCTAGAGCCATTCTGGTTGGCATTTCTAGCAGCTTTGCACTCAAGACGTTTTCCTTACAGAACTGTACAAAAGCACAACACACCTGAGCTGCCAGATCCTGATTTCATGAGAGAAGTGCTCAGTTTTACAGCTGTGCTGTGGGATGCTATTTCTTCTCTGTGTGCACCACCCGCCCTGTCAGTCACTGGAGTCACTCTTACTGGCATCAGCACCTGTCTGAGAGCTCTCACTCATCTCCTGTAAGGTCACTGAGGGCATTTGCTGCTTTTGGAAGGAAGCAGGGTCAGCACATCAACAGTAACAACCTTGTGTCTGGCATGAAACAGTGTGCCCAGTGCTGACACTCTGCCCTTCCTCCCTGCTGCAGTGGCCTCCTGGCCCAAAAAGCAGCAATTAGTGAGCTGCCACAGAGCACCTTGGGCTTCAGAAAGCAACATCCATTTTCCTTTCTACTTTAACAATCCATACTGGGCGAGGAAATCCTGCAGACAGATAATGTGCCTGATTCAAAAACACACCAAAGCACTTAACCAATTAACATGTATTCCACAGCCAACATTTAAGTGCTCCTGTAACTCAGCACCCTCGTTAGTGGCTGTACACAGTATTCACCTCCCCAGCTTGTGACACCCTTCCTGCCTTTCACCAGGCTGAATGTCTGACATCCTCCAGCACAACTGATCATCTAACGTGGGTAGCCCTCAGGAATATGAACTGTAATCATATTCCAGCCATTAAAGACTTATTATTCCAACAGAAGTTTGCAAATTACCCTATTTGGTCCCTCCAAATGAACAGCCTCCTGCTTCAAACCAGACAGGGTTGTCCATTTGCTTCTTTCATTTTTAAACAGTTGATCTTTCCTCCTCTGAAAATGCATCTCCTGGTTCCCTGACACCTAATAAGGAGCAATTCTCTTTTCCTCATGTCAACCATAGATGACAAAATGCAGCCTGAGGGATCACCAGTCTGCTGTCTGGGCTGCCTCAGTAGCCGATGCCAGCAGCAAAGTGTTCCTGCTGCTTCTAAGGCAGATGGAGAGCTGTCACCATTAACTTCCAGAGCATGGACCACCCACAGGATAAGCTGCCTAAGAACTCACTCTGCTGTGGGTCAGTGAGAACCCTGAAACAAGTTTCCTTCCTCTCTCTTATTGCTGCTCTCTCTCCTGTTTACTTGGCATACAATTTCCCCAGTCCTATTATGCTCCAGCACTTACCTCATCTGATGGTATGGTTTAGCAAGCTAATGCCACACTGTGTAAAAACATACTGAAAAAACCCCAACAACAACAACAACAACAACAAAAATTATATGTTTTACCCATTTTGCCTTTAGGGATCTTCCTTAACTCCAGAAACTCCAGCTGGAGTGACATGTTTTAGGCTAAAAAGTTATGGAACACATTAAAAAGAAACAGTCAGCAGCCCAAAATCACATCAAGAAACTCCTCCAGAGCTCTCACTGCTCATTAAATCAACCAAAATCACTCCCCTTTCTTTCTGCAAGGAGCCACTCTGCTGTGGTACAACTCCTTCCAACTCTCTTGCTGAAATGAGAGCCTGTATCTATTTAAACACCTTCATAATGGACCCAACCCAGATCCCACTCCTAAAAATGGAGATGCTTGGCATCTCCATGAAAGCACCTCCTCCACCTCAGCCTTGCCCAGGACAGTACTGCACAGCTGAGGGCACCTCAGGACACAGGAAAGAGCACCCCAGGTGAAAGGGGAGGCTGCCTGCTCAGGGCAGAGCGGAAACCTCAGAAGATGAGGGAGTTCGCTGCTGCTGCCAGCCTTGCAGGAGCTTTGCTGCAGGGCTTGCAGCTGTTCTGCTGGAAGAAATGGGCTGCTCCAGGAGCTTTGCCCAAGCTGGAGAGGTGCCCGTGTGAATCAGCTGGGGATTCTCAGAGGAGCTGGGAAACAGCAGCCCTGTGCCAAGCAGGCAGTGGGATGCGATCCAAACCAGCCCAGCAGCGTGCAATTCCCATCCCAGCACTCACCAGTGACTCAGGGCGGCTTGCAGCAGCTCTGCTCCCACTCCTGCCCTCCAGCACACGGGCTCTCTGAACTGAAACCAAAGGGAAACCGTCAGGGGAAAAAGTGCTGGTAGGTGACAGCGAGAGCAGCCCAGGGTTATCTGAATCAATTTCCTGCTTACGCTGATGCCTGGCCAGCGTAGGTAGGGGCTGAGGTAGCTTTCACTTCTGTCTGCTCACAGCTTCCAGCAAGGGGAAGCTGTCCTGCCTTTGTGTATGCTGCAATCTTCCAGCACACGTGTGAACTGTAATGCTGGTTTAAAATAGCAGAGAGCGGCAGGCTCGTGCTGCATAATGATGCTCTTGTGGCAGACACAGTGCACGCTGTAAAAAGATTTTCACTGCAACTGCACCGCAACAGCACACACACAAAACCCCCCAATCTATGGAGACCGAAAATCTACATGTTTAAAGACAAAAAGGATTTCCCTATACTGAAATAAATACAATTAATTCTGCCCACACATAAAAAAAAGTGGTATGAATCATTTGAAGCTAAGCCCAAGTCCTACAAACACCTACCAATGAGTGGGAGCTCAATGGCAGAGCAGTACAAAGAGCTCCCAGCTGCACCTTCCCACCACTTCAGCATCCCAGCCCTACCTGCACCACAAGCTGCACAAGCAAAATGCTTCTGGGACAACTCTTTTTATGCAGATGCCTTAACCTCACTGGAAATAATCCAAGTGGGAGAATTTTCGTAACAAAAATAAACTTTATAAATTGTGAGCTATCCTGTTTTAACTGCCACCACACCAAACTGAGCCCAAATATTTTCTAGTAAAATGCTCCACACTTAGAATTGCTTCTTGTTCAGAAACAGAGCAGAACATAATAATAAGGAGAAAAATCAACATGGGCAAGACTTACTAGAATATAAATTGCATCAACATTTTAAAGCCATGTTCAAACAGCTCCTTTCCAGCTCCCCTCAGCTCTCTATCTACAGCACCAGCAGTCAGAATGACAGAGCCTGTGTGGAACCTTGATCACACTGAACTACTGTGGACAGATTAACTTCTTCTAGCCACAAAGACATATTTCTGCACACAGGAAAAACCATTCCTTATGATGTGGTTGCTTTTTTTAAAGAGAACATATTTTTCCTGTTTTTTCTCATATGAATCCAATCATTACCCCATGAGCTGTGAGTGCATCACTACAGCCAGAACTTCCAGGACAGCAGAACCAGGCACAGTCACTGGCTGCCACCATGTCTCAGACTGAGAAGGGAAAATATCCAAGTTGTTATCACAGATTTGATCACCAGACATGGACAAGAACACAGGATCCCTAGTCCTGCTGCCCAGCAAATGGGGCTGAGAGCTCAGCTTCTGCCAGGTTCAGTGCATGAGGGGAGGGTGATGCTCAGCCACCCTCCAGGACTGGGGTATTCCCAGTAAAAACCACCTTCCTCACTTAACAGCTTCCATGCCACGCATTCAAAGGGCACAGAAAAAAGGTTATGCACCTACATTTCTGTAGCTCTAGTCCATCTCTGTTGCTTTGCACTAAGACACTTGGTAAGTACAAGTCTTAAAAGATGCCCTGCCCCTCCCTCTAAAATCATCTACCTTTTATGGTAGATCAGAGCAGTCTTAGGCACAGTGAGAAAAGTTTTGTCAGATTTGGAGGTCTAAGACAAAGTCACTTCATTGGGAGGTAACAGGCAGAAACAGGATAGAGGGGAACACATCTTGCATTAAAACAACCCTTTCCAAGCTGCCTTATAAACTACTAAATTTATGAACAGATTAGCTGCCTCCAGTACTTTTGAATTAAAATAACAAATTTACATGATTTACTACTCTAAGGTCCTCCAAAACTCCACTATTTTGGCTACAAAAAATATATGCCCCAACTCAACACACAGAGAGGAAGAGCTAACAGTTTGCTAAAGAATGACTAAAAGTATCTATACAGCTTGAGATACATATTTAAGATTCAGCAAGTTATATGGAGTCATGTGGAAACAGGAGATGATGACATCTCCCAGGAAGAGTTAGAACACTTGCAGAGTTCCCATATGGGAGAAGGACTCTGGCTGCATCGTGTGTGTCCCTGCAGCACAGAGGCTGGAGGAAGGAAAGGATCCCCTGTTGCACCAACACAGAGCCACTGCTAGCACTCAGGGCTCATTTCCACTTCACCTGGCAGCAAGTGAACCTCAGGAACTGCTCTGCTGTTGTCCGAATCACTTAAAAGCTGCAGGGCAGTGACCAGCTGGTACCCAGGAGAGAGTATTTCTAACAGCAACAATTTCCTATTGGATATGTGCCTGAGCCTCCCCAGGGGATGTTGCTGCAGAGGACAGCAGAATAAACATTTTCTTTTGTATACAGACACCACAATGCTATTGAAGTTCCAACTGTAGTATTACCTCATCCTCAAGGCACAGTAAAACCTTACTAAGCAAGCATCAGTTTGCTCATCTCCATAGGCAAATTTTCACTAAGCAGAGTAAGACAGTAGGGTTTCCTTTGCGTAGAGGTACAGTCAAGCATTACAATAAATTCCCATAAGACTAGACTGCATCAGGGTTTTAAGACACAGGTTACAACACAGCATTAAAAAAAATTAAAAATACATTCTTACAATTAATGAAGAGTGTCTGGTGCTAAAACAGCTTTGATTTTACAGCCAGTTTACTTATTTGCTACATCTACTGTCTTCCCTGGACATTCTAAAAATAATTAATTGATTAATTTTGCATTATCAAGAAATCTATTTCTAATCAACACAATATTGAAATGCCTTAAAATAACCTCATTCACAGCTGGAAAATAAACTTGTTTCCATCACTTCTGTGGCAATCCCTGAATGTTTTATCACCTTCCCAAGCACCAACAGAACTCTCAGTAAGAAGGCTCTGCCTCTCACCCTTACAACATCACAACTCCACTTTGCTGGTTCACAGAGGGGTAAACTTGTTCCCTGAGATGTTTTGGGTCTGCAGCCTTCCCTCCCAACCCCTGTGTGCCAAGCCCCTCAACAGCCCTTCAGAAATGAGAAATAATTCTGGCAAAGTTAAGCTCCTGCCAGCATTAACAAGACACATTTTGGTAAAGCCATACCTGGAAGCTGTAGCTGGTCCTCAATGGGGAGAAAATGAGAGAGAGACAGAAACAGAGACACAGAGTGAGCTTTGTGGTTAGCTCAGCAGTACAAGCACTTTAAAACAGCAAGGGAGTGGAAATCCCCCAGAGCAGCTTTGAAAAGATCATGCATAAAAATGTTTTAGAAGTGTTAGGATACAAGGCAAGCCACTGAAAAGTATTTTGCCTTACTGCAATGATGTAGGGACTGCAAATTTACCATCTGGAGCGACACAAGGTTACCAAGGACGTTTCTCACAGTTGGAATCCAAGATACAGAGTAGATTTCACCTTCCACAAAACTGGTGAGTGATGTCATCAAAGAAAAAGTACAAGGGTAGCAGGAAACACACCAGGACATAAGAAACACCCAGGTCCAATCCTGTGAAGCCCTCCACAGCAGCCTCGGCAAAGCCAGGTGAACCCACCCACTGCAGGAAGTGAAGTGGAGCTCACAGAGGAAGCAGCTCGGTCACATCAGCTCATGCCACAGGCTGCACAGGCATGAGGCATTCAAACAGAACTCTCAAATGGAAATAAAATCCATTTTAGGAAAATAAACATTTTATTTGGTTTTGTAATAACTTAAGTGGCCATAATACCCAAATGGTTTTGTAGTCTCAACTTAATTGTGCACGCAGGATTCTTGGCAGCCTCCATCTCCCTCCTTCTGCATCAGCCTCCCTCCCCAAAATGTGCTGTCCTCAAGGCAGTGCCTTAGGCTCCATCTCTACCCCCACTCTTTCTTTATCCTCCTCTGCCCTCTTCCTTTGGTTTCTGGTCACTTGTTTTAATTTTTTTTCTTCCTTTCCTAAAGTAACCTATTATATTTTCTCTGAAAGCAGTAATTTTTAAGTCTCCTGTTATTTAAAATAATAATTTTCCAAATAAAGTGTCTATTCTCTTTTGTACTTAATGCAACATATAGCCTCTTTTGCCTTTTCCCTTTAACTGAGCTTTCTCCCAAAGCATTTCTATTCTATTTCAATTTCCATTTCCCCTCCCAGGAGGTGTCTCAACCTACAGCATGTTTTCCTGAACCTTCCATGAAACTCTGCAACAGACAAATCATTGCATCATGAAGTCAGTGGCCAAGAGAAAGGCACCAATTTGCAGGCATGATGCTTCTTTATGGGATCAATTAAATTGATTTGAGTTGCATTTCTCAGCACAGCCTAAGCTCCCTTCTACAGTCAAGCTTTTTAACCCAGAAGGTGTCCTTTCATCCCTGCCATCAGCACCTGTCCTCAGGTTGCTACACAGGCAGCACCAGGCTGGCACCAGAACAGCACAACAGCTTGTGCACAGACTTCCCTTGAGCCTGCCAGCTCTCAGGGAAGGGCACATCCAGCTGGGTTCCTCGGGAGGAGGCAGCGCTGCAGAAGTTGTAGTGCTCTGCAAGCACAGCTCCAGGAAGCACCATCTGCTTCTGGGAAGCTTTGGGGAAAACCCCAAATGGAGAAGTTGAGTGGGAGCAGGATCTTAATTTTAAACAGTTTGACTCTGCAGATGAGTAGAGAGCAGCAGGCCAGTGTTATTGCTTGTGAGCAGCCCCGACCTCCTCCAGCGCCAAGCACAATGCTGAAACCCTGACCAAGTTTCAAGCAAATTCAAGGGGATGAACTCGAGAGAAAAGGCAGACAGCAACAGCATTTAGGAAACAGAGTGAAGGAAGACACACAAAAGCAAAATAAAGAGACAAAAGTTACTGAAAACAACTAACAGGCTTTATTTTTTTTTATCTTTTAGTATACTGAAGCCAAAGTGAGTCATCACTTTTCCTAACAAATTACAAATTTTGCAGAACTAGGTCTTTGAGGCTTCCAAATTCACATTTCTTTCTCTGCCCTATAGGGACACACAATTCAGGACTTCAGCTGATTTGACCAGTATGGTCATGGTTTGGCCATGAATATCTGTTTAAGGCACAAGAGATCCTTGGTTTAATTTTCCATGCCCAGACCTTTTGACTCAGTCTTAATAAGACTCAGTCTTAATAAAGAACTTTACCAGCATCTATACAGAAATCTATGAATCAACTCAATGGTTATTCATCTGAATTACTAGGATGAGCTAATTTTTATTTTACACATACATGTGTCTGATGACATGTAGACACACATTTTTCTAGCCACAGCTGTCACTGAAAATGCAACTGCTAATGTTGCATTAGCAACCCAGAGCTCTCAGGGACCCCATGAACTTGCTGTTGGGAAAGTGGTGACAGTAAAGATTGTCACCATTTTCTTTTCTTAAAAAAAAAAAAAAATCAACAGGAAAAAGGATGTGTTCTTAAGAAGTCTTTCCTGTCAGGACAGGCTGGAGATGTACAGAGGTAAGAAGCAGGAGCAGTGCTCTGCCATGGCCCCTTCTCCAAATGCAGTGGGCAGTGGAGAGCTGTGCTCCTCTGCCCGAGCATGCTGCCACAGCTAGGCAGCCACAGCATTTTTTGGTTTCTTTCATAGGGCCACATTCCAGTTTCAAGCACCTGGATATAGCAGACAAGACTGTGAACCCATATGATCTTAGCACAGGTGAGACCATTTCATGTCTCACAGCATCTACTTTGGGAAAAATGCTTTGCAGATGGTTCCTAACCTTGAGGTTTGGTTAGTCACTAGGAGGCTTTGCACAAATAATAGTAAGTAACTTTTATATTTTGATATAACCTTCTGCAAAGCAAGTTCACAGCAACATACTTACCCATACAGAATCCCTGTATGGGTATGCAAACGTCAGTATATTACACACAAAAACTTGCTTTATCAGTCCCACTCCCAGAGACAAACATGCTTAACTACAGAGCACTCTGGCCAATCCCATCTCAAAATCACTGTGGTTTAGGTGCAAACAGTTTCTCACACACTTGTGTACTTGTGGCAATATCGAGCAGGATACTGGAAATTTTTGCAATACATTTTTATTAACAATGCAGCATGACTCAAGTTTCCTCACTTTCCCGAGCCCAGCCACACACCAGGGTAAAGAGGTTAGCTTCTTTCCTGGGCTAAGGGAAGACAGTGGAACAACTACACACTTGCAGCCCAAACTGCTACTGATAAGGGACTGATGACTAACAGTGTGATCATTAACCCTTCACAGTTATTGCCAAGAAACTTGGACAGAAAAGCCCCAGAAAGCAAAAGAAGAGGTTCTGAAATCCTCACCTCGGGCCACAGACCCAAAGGCACACTAGCTGTAAGGTGTCCCAGCCAGCTGGCTGGGTCCTGCACGGCACCCTGGGCAGGGAATGCTCCCAAGAATGGAATGTCTTTGAGACAACAGACACTACCTGCATCCCTGCAGCCACCAGCAACTGCCTCCACAGGACCAGGAGACCAAGAAAACACAACTCACACAGACTCCCTGAAAAACCAGAGAAAGGAATACCTCTCCCTAGCCAGATGATTCCTGACGATGAATTATGTCTATCAATGCAAAATCAAAGGGTCAGACAAAGAGATGAAGAAGACAGAGGGCTACAGGGTAACTTAAAGATGGGCACAAATAAAGTCCAGGAGATGAAGCACCGTACAATCTGCACCTGCCCACTGAAGGGATTTTGCAAAGTGACCCAAGCAGTATGAGGCACAGAATGAAGAGCTCCTGACCTCTCCCACAGCTTTGACAGCTGTGTAAGAAGTGCTCCTGACTTAAAGAGCCTGTGTGGTGAAATAAAGAACTGTCTAGTTTCTGCCCTCTGCACTTACCTGAATTCCTTTTTTCCAAGTCTACAAGAGCAGCTTTCTAGCTTCAAAATCTTGTCCCCTCCTGGTTGTGATTCCTTACCCTCTCAAAACTCCATAAATACCCTGTGAGCACCACAAGCTTTTCTTTCTTCCCTCATGGTGTTATTCTGAATCTTATCTTTCAGCAGCTTACAGCTCTTCAGTTTCTAACCCTAAAGTTTCCTGGGAGGTACTCACAGATGTGCCCTATCGCTGCAGACCATCTTCCTGCACAGGCTGAACTCTCAGCCTCTCCTCTGACACCTGGGCTGTGGATGATGACCAGCCCAGAGGCAGCACAATGACCCCAAGCTTCCCCTGCAGCCCTTCTTCTGCACAGCCCATGTTCCAACCTGGCACAACCACACCCTGCTCCACTCAGCTTCATCTCCCTCTCAGGTTTTAAGTGTTAGATCTTCACAATACCTCACCAACTTCTCTTGCTCCATGTCTTTGTGTGACACAGTATTTCTTGTCTGCTAACACAAATAAAACTGTCATCCATCACCATCATCCTCTGGTTTTCATAGAATCACGGGTTTGGGTTGGAAGGGACCTTAAAGATCATCTCATTCTAACCACGTGGCCATGGGCAGGGACACCTTCCACTAAACCAGGTTGTTCAAAGCCCTATCCAGCCTGGCGTTGAACACTTCCAGGAATGGGGAAAACACTTCCAGGAATGAGGAAAACACTCATTTCCAAACGCTTATTTCTCTTGAAATGTAATATTTTACTCATTTATCCACCCTGTGTGCTGCCACAGGGATAATTTTTCTAAGCCATAGCTACAACTACATCACTTCTCACCATCCCTCCACTTTCCCACTGCACCAAAACCTCTTCACTTTCAAAGCCTGTTCTGGTCTCCCTCCACTTGCCTCTGCATTGCCTCCAATGATATAAAGGTTTCTTCTCTGTTCAAGCAAAGATAACAGGCTCCACTGCTTCCTTGTCATGTATTTGAGCAAGTGTGTGCTGGGAGGGCAGGTTTTTTTTTTTTTGTTTTATTATTTTTTATTTTTTTTTAGATATTAGCAGTGTGTTCTACTTCAAATCTCTTCTCCAAGATCTCCTTTGCCAAACAGCTGGGAACAACTGGCTTCTGACTATCAAGGTGATCCAGAGGGTCCCACTGCCTCCTATTGCTCCTGCATGCAGGCAGGTCCCTCCCTCCTGACTTGAAACTACGAATTCCCTTCAGCCAAGGGCTGCAGTTCTGCCTTCTGCTCACACAGAGGGGTCCTCAACCACAGCAAACACTTCTGTGCACAACAGAAATAATATAAGATAATCAAAGCTAACAGCAAAGGAAGTTGTCCTGGGTGGTTTTAGGCTGAGTGCAACACATCATCACCAAACCTCACGCTTAGCTCAAAAGCAATAATACAACACAGTCCTCAGAAAAAAAGAAGATGATGTGAAAAACCAGCCAGGCCCAGGCTCATGCACAACGGCATTCCAGACCACCCCAATTTTACCTTCATCACTAAACCTGCATGCTCTGCGTGCAATCAGCAGGGGAGTTTAAAAATACAACTGCTTCTGCTGCCAGCCTGGAGATGTGCCTGACCTGAATACACCCAGCTATTTTTAGCGCATCACTGCACTCCCTTCAGCCATCCCGTATTTATAAAACGGAAGTTATGAGGAAAGTTGTTCTTGGCTGGCACCGGGAAGGCACAGCCAAGCTAACAATAGGCAAAGCAATTCAAGAAGTGCCAACAATAGGAGCTCTTCACTTTTTCTTCTAAATATGAAGAGTGTTCAAAATGTTTGGTTAAAGCCTGCTGCCTCAAGATGCTCCCAGAGCGCTGTTAATCAAGGAAAATCAGAAGACCCCCTGCACAAGCACAGAGGGGAGATTCCCTCCCTCCAGCAGCATTCAGCTGACACCAGCGGGGATGCTTGTTACAGGTCCCTGCAGTCTGAAAAGATCAGACTGCAAAGACATTCTTCATTCATCCGAGCAGTCCCGGCTTTGTCTCCCTCCCAGCCCCCAAAATTTCGGCCCTGCGTCAGCCTCTGGGGCGGGCACCGGGCCTGCTTCCCCCCGGCATCCCTGGGGGCGGCGGCCGTGGCGCCTCCCGGGCCGGGCCGGGCTGAGCCCGGCTCCGCGGGGGAAGCCCCAGCAGGGCCGAGGGCTCCGCCGCACCTCGCGCAACTCCCGGGGCGCCAAGTTCGCCTTTGCGACCCGGGCTTGCTCTCTGGGCGGAGAGAGCAGCCCCGCGCACACTCCTCTGCCCCGCGGGGCCGCCACAGCCGCTTCAGGGAGCTGTCACCCACCGCTGCCGCCCGCGGGCCCGGCCCCGCTCCCCGACGCGCCCCGTCCCCCCCCCCTGCCCTGTCCCGGCCCCGGCGGGTCCCTCGCCCGCGGCCCGCCCTACCGCCGCCGCCCCCGGCCGCCGCCAGCCCCGCGGGCGGGAGCCGCTTTCGGTTTCATGGCAACCCCGGGCGGGGAGACCCCGGCGGCGGCACCGCCCCGCTCCGGGCAACGCCGGCGCTCCCGGGCTGGGGGACGGAGCGGCGGCGTCCACCCGCCTCCTTAGGGACGGCAGCGCCGGGACCCGCGGCTGGGAAGCCTCCCCGGCAGCCCATCCTCACCCGCCGCCGGCCCCGAGCTCCGCACAGCGCCCCGCAGCCTCCCGAACGCCCGGCGAGGCGCGGCAGAGCCGTGCCCCGCAAGGCAGGGAGTTTCCAGGAGCGAGTAACGAGGAGCGGCGGCGGGGCTCGCACACGGCGCTCGCTGCCCGCAGGGAGGGCAGGGAGTTCTCTTTCATTATTGACACCTGCGGGACTGAAAGAGCGAAACAAAGCCCGTGCTAAATAGGCAAAGGACACGGACATGCCACACGCCTGTTTTTATTTGCTATTATTGTATTACTGTTACGTGCCAGGACTACTGGCTAATGACCCGAGACACGCCGAAGGGTTCCTTACGAAGGCAGGCAACACCGCCCTCCGCCAGCCAACAGTACTGATGCGAGGGCTTTGCTGCCTGTTCCACATCACCTGCTGCTGCACTTTGTTCTGTCTTTCACATTAAACCACTTCTAGGAAAACCAGTCTCTAAGGAACATTCCATCCTAGCACCCGCACAAAAGCACTAAGGCTAACAAAAAAAGAAACAACTGGGTCGCATTATCTGGATTGTCTTCAAAGGAGCTCTAAAACCAATACTAATGAAATGGTTTCAGAAATATTCTTTCGCTAAAATGACTCAGAATTGTCACTCCCGAGGGAGTCAGTCCATAGCGCATTGAGTCTGGGAGCACAGCAAAGGCATTACTGTGACAGACACTTTTAAAAACATTCCTTGCAAAAATTAGGTTTGTTTAAAATTTTTATTAGCTTTTAGGAATATCCTGATTAGTCTGGGTACTACTTGCTGGAAGCTCACAGGAAGATCCGTAAGAACAACAGGCATTATGTTGCTGTAATTAAGTATTTATAAGTTAAATGAATAGCTTAGAGATGGGATCAGGTTCCCAAGCTAGTCACTGGCTGAACTATCCTCCCAGTGCAGAACATTATTCCCCAGAACAGTGCTTTGTGGGGTTGAAGATCCATCCATAAAATCATCGGCTATCAGGGTGCAGGCATTAGTTTAAAAACCCCTCTTCACTTAAGGCTCAGTGAGCATAACAGCATGCCTGGTCTGCACTAAGACAAAGTTGCACCCTTGAAACTGCAGTAGAGATCACAATCCCTGAATCTCAGTGCTTCCTTTTGAGCCAATCCAAGAGCAAACTGCCAAGTCAGTAACAGCAATGAGGATTTATTGTGCTGCTAGAACTCTCTCAGTGTACTGCACTGAAAAAGAGCTTTAAGATTAAAGAATTAGACAGAACTAAAAAGTAGCAGCCTTCACTAGTGGTGAAAATGAAGTAATTATTTTCCACAGTTGTACTTTAGAATTAATTTTGAGGATGTCTTTTCTACAAAAGGGGGCACCTGCTAATTAAATAGTCCAGATACTGTTGCCTGTATATTCTGCTTCTCCTCCCTCCCTGACTGTACATTTTTGACACCTAATTCATCAGCAATGGACTATGAGTAGTGTTAAAGAGTTCATATTTGCCTTTATATCTCATATACAACTGCTTAGGATCTTAAAGCAGATGTCTATCCCATCGGTGCCTGGTTTTTAACTCACTCTGAGAAAGGCAAACTGGAGGTTTGGCTACCTCAGCCTCAGGAAAAGCTGGAGGTTCACCACCTTTAGCAGGATGACTGGGCTGTATGCAGTGCTGTTTACAGTGCAATATTGCTGACTTCTCTACAACTTCCCTTGCAATATGAAACACATCTCCAAGCACACTGTTTCATGATGTTTAGCTTTGCTTTTCTGCCTGACAACCACATTTCTGCCTGGCCTCAGCTCTAAGTTCAGTCTATGCCTTTCTTTTGCTCAAAAGAGGCACAACACATTCCTAGTAACCTTCATCCCAAACTATTCCCTAAACTCTGCAATTCATCTGTGTCCATACACAAACTCCCATATCTGTAAGCAACTGGCTTGCAGATTTGTTTTTGATGCATTGTGAGGTTTCCAGAGTAAAGAAAAATCCCAACACTCTAAGGATGAAAAAAACCCTAAGGAAAAAAGTACCTACTTCCTTCTGCTCAGGAGCAACAAATTAAACTGCTTTACTATGATGTGCAGTGTTTAGTGATTGTTTTATTAAATGCAGAAATACCTGCTCAACTTCGTACCCATTCTGATTTAAAGTGCAACAATTAAATCTGATAGTTCTTGTACATCCATATTTTGCAAGTGCTGTTTCTTGAATACATGTTTTTCCGATTATGCCTTGCATTTGTAAGATGTAATTTTTTAGTACCATTTTGCTTTATTAACTAAAATAAACTGTACAAAAAGCTGTAGAGTTACATTAGCTTTGAACAATGTAGGATACACGTTCTCTTCCAAACGTTAGTGTGCAAACATTGTACATTTTTTAAAGTGACAAAATTAAGCCAACCTTGAAGTCAGAGTTCATTACTACATTACAAAACAGGAGACTAGATATGGCAAAAGAAATTTCCCACTGAAATCAACACCATTGTATAATTTTATTTCTAATTTTTAAAAAAATATAAATGAATTTAGAAGAGAATCACAGTATAAGGGCCCTAACATATTAGACCATTACAAGGTACATAAAAATAGAAGACACAGATTTCTTTGAAACTTTAATCCTTTGATTAAGCAGCAAGCATATCACTCTCCAGGCAAACACTGCTTAAAACAAACCCTACCCCCCAAAACAGGACGTGCAAACTGTATGCACATATTCTGCAAAGCACACAATAAAGACATTTTGCTATGTACATACTTATTTAGTACTACAAATGCTAGGAGTTCCCTACTGTGTGCTACAGTGTAGGTAAATTAAGAAATACTACCCTACCTATCTCTGACCCTCCCTCCCCCCTTCAAATACAGCACCTTTGCCCAGTTATAGAATATTCAAACAAGATTAAACGGAATTACAATGTACTGAACAGTTTCGTACCAGTTGGTGGTGGCCAACTGTACTGTAACACCCAACATTCTGCACACTGAATTCTATTGACAAAAGACAAGACAAAAATTAGCAGATGTACAATACACACACCTGGGAGACTCAATGCTTAAAGTAAAAAAAAAAAAAAAAAAAAAAAAAAAAGAAAAGAAAGAAAAAATTCTGAAGATGAATCTTACCACCGTTAACAACTAAATTGTAAAAATGTACCATCTTGGTTTTTTATTCGTTTTAAAGACCAGAGAGCAGCCAGATTTGTGTGCAGCTGATGAGGGCATGCTAAAGACTCATGACTCCCAGAACACAAGTTTCCATGACCACTAATTCCTTGGTGCTTGTTTTAAAGTTCTGCTTTACTTAGACATGGGATCATATGATACTTACATAGTGGCTAAGCACCTACTCTGATGCAAAATACAATTTGTAAGAAAGACCTTTTGTACAACACCTCAGCACACCAGTGAAAGCTCTTCAGAAAGAAAAATCTCTCAAGTTTGATCTGAGAGTATTTTAAAATGAAGAACTAAAACATAAAGGTCAACACTTCAACTGCAATTCAGGTTACAACTATCAAACTTCAATACTAGAAATTAATTTTCAAATGAAATAGAATCTGATAGCACAAGAACTTCCCTTTGCACATAAAAGAAAGACCTTATTTAGCTGCTAAACTGATCATTAGACCATCTAATTTATCTGTGAAAAAAAACCTAGGGAGAGCACATTCCATTTGCATAAAGTCTCATTTTAGTCAAGGGCAAATCTAGTTAAAAACAAAATGGAGTTAAAAAGTCTTTTAGACACCATTTCAGCTATAAGCAAAAGACCTTTTGAAATAGTACGACAGTCAACATAAATATTATTACATAATCAAGAATGCATTATTTTTCAATAGCTTAATTAAAATCACACAGTTTCAAACAGTGCTACTCATATTTGGAGCCTGGTTTACTTGGAGGTTAGAGGTATCTGCTTTTACAAAAAAAACAAACCCAAAAAACCCACACCCTTAAAGACTACTAGGCATCAATCATGGTTTCAGATGGGAATGCAGTGAAATGATTTCTTTCAAACTCCTGTAATTTGGAAGCAATATTAATATCTATATGCAGGTTTTACTGAGTCAATAAAATAAACAAACACCCATGTACTTCCCCCAATACCCTCACCTCATGTAATCCAGAAATATAGCAGGAGCCAAGAGATAACACTTAAAAGACAGGGTTGGGTAGCAGGTAACTACTCTCATGATACACTACCAGCACCACCAGCCTCTACACTTCCCTCATTAGTGCTCAAGCAAGATATCAGTGATCTAACACACACAAACTGCAGGCAGTCATTCTCAGAGGAATGGAATTCTACTGTACTTATACTAGAAAAATTAGTGGAATAACAAATTAAATTAATACCTCTTGCTAGATGGTTCCTGTTCTGTCATCCCTCTGGGTGACAGAAGCTGCTGCCACTCTGTCCTGCCCAGCCCACAAGATGAGACTGCAGCAAGAAACTGGACTCCAGTTAAACCTGCTTCCAGTTAAATTCTATGAGTAGAACATGCATGAGATTTAATAAATTTGGTACAATAGCTCACTGAGTCTTCAGAATACTCTGAAAGAGGAGTATTTAATAAGCCAGTACCTTTTAAAAGAAGCTAAGATGTTCTGAGGAAAACATGGAGAGAAGACCTACATTTCACAAGTACGTGAAATGCTTCTACTGTTATCTAAACAGGGCCAAACATTCTGAACCTAAAGCCATAATTTTCTTTCACTAAAAGGTTAAAAATAAAAAAAATTTAAAAATTCACACACACGAAAAACCCCAACACTACATTTAAGTCTCCTACAATATTATCTATTTCTAGATTTGCCAGACTACTTTCCTGTAGTTAGATGCTTGACTATAAAGAACTGTAATAAAATAAATAGAGTAAAAATCAGTTAAACAAAATCTTGGTGTGTTGAACATTTATTCATTTAAGTAGTTAGCTTCCTTCAACAGTTATTCATAAAGAGGAGGGCTGGAGTGTAGGCATTGTTCTGCTGTACAAGTCTTCGGCATAAAAATATTTTTATACAGGTGGTCATTGATGTCGTTCCATTTCTAGTTCTTAGCTCGCTCCTCTGGAAAACTGGTCTGATACCTGTGAAGGCTTGGTCTTTTCTCCCCTTCATTATTTGGAAAAAAAAAAAAGTACATTGATACAATTTTTCAAATGTGGGAGTTAACATAATTCTGCTTTTATTTCTTCAGTGCAGAGTGGACTGGGATTCTGTCTGAATTCCGATGAGCGAGGGCGGCTGCTGGCCGCTGCCCGCGGTCAGCACGGGCCGGGGGTTGAGGCGAGGAGGCATGGAATTAGCTGGGCGGATGAGCGGGGGGGGAGGCTGGTTGGGGGTGGGCCGCGGCTGGATGAAGCGCGCCTGCTGCTGGAGCGGCGGGGGCTGGCGGTGCAGAGCAGGAGCAGCGGGAAGTGCTGGACGAAGTAACGGGGGCGGCTGATTTAGAGTTGCCATGGGAGCGGCAGGTGCTGGAGCAGATGCGTGTGCTGGAGGTGAAGGGCCTAAACACTGAGTGGCCGGAGTGCTTTGTGCCTGCACAAAGGACAAAGACAAGACTGTGTGAACGGCCGTCCCGGCCAGGACGTCACGCAGTTGGGCTGCCACTGGCCACTACACAGGAAACAGCATTTAAAAAATAAAACCAAAGAACTGAGAAGTTACTGAAAAGAAATCACCAACCAAAACATTATGGACAGCAGAACTAAAAATATTTACAAAGCAAGTCTTCTTCTAGAACAAGAAGTGTATTTTAACAGTAAAACAGTAACGTGATCGTCACTATCAAAGGTGCAGTCCTGCTCCCAGATGGTTAATGACATTGGCTGAAGTTCTATGCAAGCTCATCATCATTCTTTAGAATGCAGTTTGCCACTCCACACCAGTTAACCTTAGATTTTATCACTAAATAAAATGCTGTTCCTCAACCCATGCTTACTTATTTCTGGTACACAAAACACACCTCATCTTCTTCATCAGTGCTCTTTCCTGATGGCACATTAGAAGTATTTTTTGTGTCCTCCCCTAAAGCAGAAGCATCACCATTAGAAGCCAGGGTTCCTTGTTCCGCTTCCCATTCCTGCAATACCTCCTCTAAGTTAAACCGACGCCTGTAGTTTACAAAGAAGTTCTTCACTTGGCCAACAGTCTTGTTGCCAATTACATCTGCAATAGCTTGAAAATCTTTACCATATTTTCGGACACCTGGAAGGCAAAGTAAATAACATAGCTGTGAAGAATCAGTCAGACACAGCTACGTGTGATGTATTTATAGAGAGAACCTATGGGACCTGCAAACCGAGGACTCGCTAATTAGGAGAACTTCTCAATTAGGAGAAGGCCTCAATTTCCATTAAAACAAAGTAATTTTTAATAGCACAGCTATCAACATACAAATCAAGAACTTTATTAAAAAGTCATTACCCATTCTTAAAAGATCCTGGCTTACTCACCAAGCCTCTCAACCTAAAACCACAGAGATCTGGCCTCTGACAAACAGAGTGCATCTTTCAGTGTGCTAACAGTAGGGGCAGAAGCTCAAGACCAGCTCAAGAGGGGAGGAGGGGTGACTGAGCATGTGTGAATGGTTGTAAACAGAATAAAATGCTGGAAATATCAAGTGGCAAACACTGACAGCTCCTACAGGCTCTCTCCACACCAGCTGCATGCAGATGGCTCTTTCCCAGGGCCAGTGGGGCAGGAGTGGCACAGGGCAGAACAGGGGGCACAGCTCTGTAACCACAATATCCTGCTCACTTCTTCACTTGTGACATGCTCTACTCAGGCTACACAGAGCCACTGCCAAGTGTTCACCTCACAAAGCCTGTTTGAAGCTTTCATTCACCATTCAAACTGGGTAGAAAAATCTGGGGGTTTACATTCATATTCTCCACCTTGGAGAATGTAAATATATTTAAGCTACAAGTGTCTGCTTATAAGATGGCCCAGCAAAAGCCTCCAGGCTTAAATCCCCTACTGGTAAGCAACAGGACAGGTGAGCTTTGCACTGTTCTTTTCATTATTTTTGTACTGACATCAGTAGTCACTTTTGTTTATGAGCACTTCAAAAGAAAATCCCAATATATATTTTAAATACTTCTAAAACTAATTTGCATACAATAAAAAAACAGAGTGCAAAATTCCATATTTTTTAACTTAAAATTTGAATAAAAAATTATACATATTTTGTTATACTTAGGCTATGTGTCTAGTTCTTCCCCTCTCCTGCTTAAGAAAAAAAAAAATCCTCCACCTCTCCCACCTGCTAGAACACAGCTTTTAGCTGCACAAAGTATATTTTTAATGACAAGTATCAAAAAGTTTGGAGACTTGAAGAAATAAGCCTATTTTGTTCCAGAGTGAGTAAACAGAAGACTTTTTTTGCTGTCAGTTATGCCTGAGTGGATTACAATTTGACTTCTCCTGTGAAGCTTGTGATAGCTAAACTCATTCAGAACATATTACAGTTCTTAGAGGACAGGCACTCTCTCTCATTACAGGAAAAGAAATTTATGCCTGATTTCATGCCTCACTTCAGAAAATAAAGCAAAGCGTTCAGAAAGTGAGAGTTGTTTCAAATCTGAAAGCTATGTTCCTTTTCAACTTAATTGTTAAGAGTGTGACCTTCAGTTTGTTCTGCTCCTTTCTACTTTCCCCGTTATTAGGCACTTCTGATGTGGTAATGTACACTCTGTGCAATTTAAAAGAAAAGTTCACCTCCAGGATAGTAACAAATTCTGTAGCTGAAGCTGATGTCTCAGCTGTCAAGAGCCCAGCTACATCATTTACTATCTTTTTCTGGGGCCTACAAAAGAATACAACCCTCCTGATTGCAGGAACCTTGGAAAGATTTCAGAGCCACGTGGGAGGGCAGGGATCCAGGCAAAGCAAAGACAGGGATTTAGCTCTGTGCTTTATCAGCTGTACAAGGTATCAGCTGTACTCCTTAAAAGCTGTGTGTGCCCAAAGAACATTGCCTCCAGTATTTTAATATTCTTTGTCTGCCCTACCATTACCACCCTTACTGATTTATAATGAACATGAAATGTCCACTGCCATATATCTAACATCCTGTACAATTAATCAAGTGAACAAGGTGCCCAGAAGAACAAAGCACATTTCTGTTAGAAAACTAATACAGACTTTTAGTGATTTCAGCCTTTTCTGTTACTATGGTGGCTACACTTCTTTCCTCCCTTAATCTGCACAACAGCTGAGCCTGTTGGTTATCTTCAACTCAAGTGGTCAAAAAATAAGGTCTTAAAGCCTATTTCCAAGCAAACAGCTTGAAAACAAGGTGTTCTTGCCATCACTGGG
The DNA here is from genome assembly GCF_014805655.1 of Passer montanus. Lineage (NCBI taxonomy): Eukaryota > Metazoa > Chordata > Aves > Passeriformes > Passeridae > Passer > Passer montanus. The sequence continues at coordinate 11,997,193 of NW_024358722.1, read as the reverse complement.
AACCCAACTCTTAAAAAAAAACTAACTAAAATAAAATTTCCTTAGTTTAGCTACACATAGCACTGCTCATTTTGGATTATTTTCAATGTTATTACTACTGCTCCACCACAATGACATATTAAAAGCCTTTCAAGCCATGTAAGAAATGGAGAAGTTCCACTGTGTGTTTATAAAACTTTAATGTATAAGGTGATGGCATATCTCTAAGAGCTGTTGCCAAGTCACCATCCCTGTAAAACTGGTGCACATTTCTTCTGCATCCTTATACAAATTCAGTGCTAAATACCCCCAAATTATTTCTCACATGCCCAAACCGTTATTCAATAATTTTATTAGGCTGATGAAAGTGAAGCTCAAAAAGGATGACTGCATAGCCTCACTTCCCATGTATGAATGCTTTTCTCTCAGCTCATTTGAAAGCAGCCCAGCTCACAGGAATCCTTCAAGCTCTTCAGAACTTCATCCAGCTGCAAAGGTACACTGGAACACGTGCATGCTCTTGATTACAGCATTTTATCTTGAATGTCTCTCTTGGAGAAACTCATAAATCCAAGTTTGATGCTGTTTACACTGCTTCATGTTGTACAGCACAGCAAACACAATATTAATCAGGGTGCAAAGCAATATGATACACCACCACAACAAGGCAGAAATAGTTAATGGGAGCTGCAGTTCCACTATGATGGGATTACAGTGCTCCTGGCAACTATCTTATGTAGAGTTAGATCCTGATTGTCCCAACTGTTTTTCCCTGCAATGCCATGAAAGTAATGCACAGCTTTTCAAGGCAAATTAGTTGTCTTGAACAAGTGTTAAAACATTTTTGCAATTGCATTTTCACGACCAAGATCTTAGTTTGAAAATATGATCGTGCTTATACATTTCTCTACATAAAAGTTTGTAATTTAAGAACACTAACTGATGAACCAGCCCATTACATCCAACAACTATTCAAAGCTGAAACTGTTAGCTGATAAATTATACTGTGAATATATTGGCTCAGAGATTGTAAATCTGAGTCCACAACCACACACTGCTTTTAAGATTACACAGAGCCCAATTTTAAGATAGGTTTTCTCATTACCTCTTCCTTAGTTACTGGCGATCCCTTGAGATTAGCCTGCAGATAATGAGTTTTTTCATGTTTACAAAAAGCACCAAAATTTTATTACTGCAGATTATATTTACAATTTCCTTTGGTTAGAGTTATTGTCCAAATTCAAGTGAACAAATCATGTAAGTGCCACCTACCTGCTTAATGCTTGTGATTTCTGCAAAATTATTAAAAGCATATGCCAAAATATACCAATACATTTAATGATATAAATCTATTTTAAAGTGTATGAACTAGATGTTCCCATGTCAAGTCCACTTTTGAGTCCAAGCCTAATGCATGTTATGGAAGCTTTTAGTAGAGCAGCTGTGGCTACCTTCTAAAAACAAAGCCAAGGAAAAACACAGCATGTCTCCCTCATGCCTAGAGTCTACTACCTCAAGGAATTGCTTTGAAGCAAGAAATCAGGGTCCTTAGCCTGAGGGTTGGGAGACAGCACTCTCATTCCAGGAGAGAGAGCAAGCAGTAAGTAAGGGAGGGATAATTAAAACACTTTATTCTTGTCATTAAGATTGTCTCTCATGTCCATTTTATACAGTGACAAGGGAAAGGGTCCACAGAGGAAACAATACATATAAGAAGCACATGTCAATGAAAACAGATTTCTTCCATAAAGCCAGATTGCTCACCCCCTCCTTAAGGCTGACTGCCTTTACAAAACACAGAACCATCTCTAGAGACCAGAAGACTGGATCTCCTCTCCAAGGAGTCACCACCAACCCTCACTCTTTTGCTCAGGCTCTAGTTTATTTGTCTTGTTGGTCACAGAGCGTCATAGCTTAACAAAAACTGACCGTATTCTTATCACTTCCCAAGCTGTTGCTTAGAGAGAACTCCAATAACTAAACTATGAAAAGGCAAGATTGTTTGATTTCTTTTGTTCTAAGGCAGGCATAATGACCCTGAGTTTTTCCCCCTCTTCCAGCAAGCCTTTTACTTACTAGTCTATCATACTAGAGACATATCCTTCAGCTGCATCTGGGAACAAAATACTGAAATATTTAGCAATTTAGTGAGAGAAAGCAATTTAGTGAGAGAATGAACTTAGTACAGGGGACAGTTTGGAAATGCAAATCCAAGCCTGAAGCATGTAAGTTGAAAGGCATGATTTAAGACTCTCCATGTCTTACTGCATTTCCATTCACACTTCAAAATAGCCTAACTTTAGATTCAGTCATCTGACTAATAAGTAAGTACCAGGTATGGCATACCTGACAACTTTACACTGACATCCTGATTCACTGAGTACTTTATACTAAAATTCAGTCTCTCATTTTCAAGGTGAAGAATACAGAAACAGAGTAACAGCTCAGATATAACTGAGCTGTTATCTTTATAAAAGATGATCAACGTAAGTGAGTAAATATATGCCTTCAAGACAGCATTTCCAGATATTTCCCTTACATGTTCCTTGATTTGGCAGTGCATGCTAATACAAGAGACAGTTTTTCTTCATATAAATGAAATAAATGCAAATTAGCTGTGTGAACAGCTTACCAGAAAATGCTGGGGTTTTAGCCCAGTAAGACTGTTAGTCAAGACTGTTAGACTCTTAAAAGGCCTGATGGGTAGATACCTGCCCATTACTTCCTCATTAACAGAGAAAAGCAACAGTAAAGCAGATTTACTTCTGCTTTATCCTACTTTAGGATACTGGAGATGTCTTAAATACTTGAAATTTCATTAGTTTAACTATTGCTTTAGTCTTCCACATTAGAGAAATTCATGTAAAGTGATTTAGAAGATGATTGAAGGGACTTTCTGGTACTAATACAGTTGTTAAATCCTGCTTAGCTTTTCTCTTTGAAATTTAACATGGGCAACAGAAAGCCTAGTGTCATGTTGCTTGAATAAACATCCTAAATATTCTCAATAGTTTTGATGTTTTCCTGGTGACCAGATAAAGTTTAGCTTTGCGTTACAGGGAAATACAAATATAAGCCTAATCACCTCTTCAAATCCTTTGCATGAGATTTCAACTTGCTACTACTATTAACATACCTTGTACTGCAAGAAGCTGCTCTTCTGTGGTCCAACGGGCATTGATTTTCTGATTAGACTATTAAAATTAGAAAAATGGCACAAAGATCATTAAATTGTTTCAACAGTTGCAAAATATCTGAGTCAATGTGTTTTACTTGCACTACAGTTTGCAAAATAGGTAAAATCCTCTTGCTTATAAGCCATAAATTTATAGTTTAAGACTGTTTTCACGCAGAGGAAATAGTGATGGATTTGAGCTTAAAACTATGCCAGTAGTTTTCCTCTGTTTTATTGTAATTCTTAGTATCAGATATATAATAACTTATGCACAAGCTAATGATCTTTATGCAGACAGAATTTGAATTTATAGTAATATTTATCTAAACTATTTGGACTTTGTGTTTAGAGCATTTTGCATTCATGTTGTTTCATATCCAAGCCTTTATAACAAGCAAAACCAGAACTTTAGTAGTAATAGATCATTCATTTTAGATGGCAAAATGTATATATAGTCATGTTTTCACACAAAACACCATTTATTACTGGCAATCTACATTACCTATTTTTAATCCAAAAAGCCCCCAAGTATCAGGGCTCAATTTCAGCTCCCTATTATTGTGAACAGACATGACATTTCAGTTTTTTCTGCTTCTTTTTTCAACCAGTTGCCATAAAAAAGTGCCTACCACCGATTTCTTGTAAAGAAGCCAGACTCCCCCCTGCAGGTAATTTAATGGATCCTGTTTAAGCTGCAGACACTAGGCTGTAGCCAAACACATTTTTGCAGCTTCCCACTAATGTAAGTGCAAGGCCACAGGTTTCAGTGTTTATTCTGATTTACCTCAGGAGGTTTGAATTCTTCAATCCCGCCTTCCATTTTCTGTTTAAGTGCACTGTTTACTTGCTTAGCATTTTGAACCTTGGTCAAAAACAACAAAGTTAATCAGCTCCACAAAGAAAGTTGGTCACTTTACACATTTATCTTCACTAGGATTGCCACAAGTGTACCTCCTAAGTTAAAAAGAGAAATATTACGGTTTAAGGCTTCACTACTTTTAACTGTTTCAAAAGAAAACTTTAAAAATCCAAAACAAAATACATCAGTTTACTATGGAGAAAAAAATTAAGCCAGTCTTTCAAAAGAACAATTTGTCTGCAAGAATATTAAAAGCTGTTCATAACAAGTAATTTTTGATAAGGATGCATAGATTCTTGAAGAATTAAGAATACTCTAGATACAAAACTTCATTCTTGGACATGTGAGATGTATTGCATATATTAACTTATTAACTTCTTCATTCTAAAAAAAAATAAATTAATGAGATGTTTCCAGTTAGTTCCTTCTGACAGATGCTTTCATTGAGCTGAGATCACTATAATTTAATTAGGGGGATTCTTGAAATTATTTTAACTATTTCTTAGTTTATAAAAAGGACAGACCTTCCAAACTGTACATATACATATCTATGAACCATTTAAATCTGACATTGATGCACATAATATAGTCAAGAAAATAGTTTTGCATACTATGGTGCACAGCTATTACAAGGGTTCTTAAGTATGGACACAAAAGCAGACAACTCAGTGGGAGATTCCAAAGGCTGCATCTCTGAGATCACTGCAAGAAAAGAAAAAAAAAGAAAAAAAAAAGACAAACACAACCTCAAGGCTGAAACTCACCTACACTTAGGCTAAAGAGTGAAACCCACCTATGCTATTTAGCCCCAGAGTCCTGCTGTGACAGAAAGAAGCTTATTTCTCCTGTAAAAGAACATAAGGGAGCAAAAACCCCATGAAAAATCCCCTTTATTCACTCCATGAGTTTGCAACATGGCAGCTCTACAAGGAAGCAAAAATTCCAGAAGATAAGCCTTGACTCTGTAGCCTCATCGCTCCTAGACAGCAAGCATGCACATAACTACTGCACCCTTAGAAGCTGAATAATTACATGTTTCAACTTTAAATGCCAAAATTTAATTTCTTCATGCAAAGGAAGCAGGCAATTTTCCTCTTAAAGGTGAAGACTAAAAAGCTCTTCTAAATTTAATAAGAAGTAGAAAACTTATCAATTCAAACAGAGAAATAACTAGGTCCATGACTTCCACACACCTCTCATACTTTCATAATATGTGGGAAAGGACACCCAGAAAAACAGCTACAATTTAAAGCATAACAAATGTAACTTCCTCTGCTCCATTGGTCTCATTTTCACTTTTCAAACAAATACTTCTAACAAAGTAAAAAAAAAAAACCAACAAAAAAATCAAACCAAATGTAACTTTTGTTTTTTCCTGTCCCCAAATCTGTAGCACTGTTTTAATGCTACCCTTTTTTTAAAAAAAGTAATCTTTCTTCATTTTATCCAAAAGAGCAGATGAACGCAAAAAACAAAACTGAAGAGCAGCTACTATCCAGCATTTGTGGTGATAACTGTGGAACAAAACGAGGAAGACTCACATTAAAGAAGTTTCAGAATCTTCACAGATAATCTTCAAAACCATTACAATCAGAACAATCTGAGATGAAAAAAAACCAAACCAAAACAAAACCAAGACCAATAACCCATGGTACCTGTCGCTTTAATGAGATTAGTTCCATATCCAGCTGTCTAAGAATTGTGTTGGCTGCATTGGGACTACAGGAAACAGCTATCACATCTTCCTGGGTCAGGTACATGCCTTTTGGTGGACGGCATTTGGAACGCTGGGAATGGTGGCGATGCTGCAAGCTCTGATACTCTCTTCTACCCAGACCTATTTTGCTGGTCTGAACAGGCTGCTCATTATTGCCCTTTAATTTACAAGAAATAAATCATTAAAGAATAACAGTATCTTGTATACAGCTTTACTAAAAAGAATGACGTATCAGATAGCATTGTAATGTCATATTTTATGACAAATAAAACTTAAGCTAACATCCTCCTTTGCATGTAGTATCCAACTATGTCATGCAGATGAGTTGATGGAGCACACCAGTCATCTGCTGGATAAGCCTGCATTACTCTAAGAAAGGTCAGTTTTCCAAACTTTTTTCAATATGGCCACAAATACAGTAAATGGATGGAGCACACCAGTCATCTGCTGGATAAGCCTGCATTACTCTAAGAAATGTCAGTTTTCCAAACTTTTTCAATAAGGCCACAAATACAGTAAATGTTATAGAAATCTCAGTACTGTGACAGAGGGCAGACATTCTGGACCTCTTACATATACAGAAGGTAAGTAACATACATGAATGTATCTTGTTTTTAAAACAAATAATCAGTGACTTTATACATTTATTTCTGATCAGATATGAAGAATTTGGGCAATTACTGAAGGAGAAGAATGACAAAGTCAACTAGGCCAGGCAAGAATGCAAAATTACATTTCTCCCTGCTGTAAGCACTCTCCAGAAAAAAACTGTACTGTTTGGTTTGGGGAGGAGCCGATTTGAAATTTGGAAGAGAGAGAACAGACATACCCCTGCAGTCATTATAAAAATCTATGTAATTTAGAAAACCTGGGCCTTAATTATTTGCTTCTTTGGAAAGGAAAGGAATGGCAAAGAGGAAATTAAGTCTTTGTTTTGGTATGTATGGGCACCTAAACATCCTCTGCATGTAGGTGACTCCCTCAGAGCAACTGAGTAGTTTCTCTATAGCCCAGGAGCAGAACACAAAAATTACTTTCTCTGCAAGGATATTCTAATTCAAAGGAATGCTTAGTACCAGAACAGAAAGGGAATTCAGGCTTTTCCTACTTCAAGCAGCTCCCTACTGCTCCTCCCTGCTGGCATCCATGCATGTTAAGAGGAGGTGGTCATCTGATCACAGTGACTGCAAAACCAAGTGCAGCAGCCATTATTATTATAAATATTATTATTTTCTGCAGTAGTAGTGCAGAGCAGCAAACAGAGTCTTGTTTTACTACACTTGACCTTGTGCCACATTCTCTTCCCCAGCTAATGTAACAACATAATCCAGCCCACAGACTTCATAGAGGCCACCTTAAAAGCACTTAAGATATGTGCTCTTCCCCAGAAAATTGATGTAGAGCATTAGACCTTTGACATGTAAAAAATTCAAGTTTACTTCTGCCCTGTTTATACTTATTTGGGTTTTGGTTCTGCATTGCTCTTTCAGTATTAAATTGCAGTTCCTGTGTGTTCAATCTGGATTTAAAGTGAAAATATTCTCTCATAATTTTGTCTTGCCAAGATAGAGAGCTTAGGTTATATTTGTTTTATCTGGTAACAGAGTTCCCATTACTCTGTGTGCTCAAGCAGCCTACTCAGTTTATATTCTGCTTAGGAAGTGAAAGTATGCAAATCCTACCAGAACTATTAGATCACAAAATTATCTTGTGCAGATCCAAATAGCTTATCAGAAACTAAAAACCTATCCGTCCTTTTCCTAGAAGTCTATCAACACACCACTTGCATTCTGGACTGCATGTCATGATTCAAACTATAACCAAGAAAATTGAGCAAAATAGCCCTTATTATAGACATGGCTAAGGAAGGAACTCCAATCATTATATTGCAGGGACATTGTTAGAACAGCAAAAAGTAAAAAGGTACGTTATCAGACCATGTGACATTACAAGTACTATAAAACATCCTCATTTAAAAAAGTAATCTCAAACTTTTTCACTGAAAGGGATAATTGTCCTTTTTTTCCCCAAGGCCAGCAGATAAAGGGATACATTGAAGGTCACCACAAAGCTCAGAACAGAAGCTAAACTTATCAGTCTCTTACTCAATATTATTTTCATGAAAAGTGCAGAGTCTTATTCATAATCCTAGATACCACTTCATGGGAGTGCTGAAGTTTTGCATAACCTCTCCTCTCACTCTTGAGAAGCATGAGCTGGCTGATTTAGGAAGATCACAAATGCTTAAAGTTGATCAAAGAAACAACTAAACACACACTAGTCTTGTTCATAGATAGCTTAATGTTTAGAAAAAGAACTCAAAAAACTCCTAAAACCTGAACATGCCCTGAACACAGCAGTCATCTGTAAAGCTAACAGTGCTCATTAGGACAAAAGTGTTTTTCCTCTACATCTAATAGTAGAAAGCATCTCAGTAAAACCATGTATTAGTTGAAATGCATCACCTCATTGTGGCTTTGAACAAACAACAAAAGCTGTTCTTTGAAAAATGTAATTTGAAGTTCAAAGAACACTTTGATTCAAATAATTCACAACCAATAAAACTGTAAACATACTAACAAGACTGAAGGAGGGCAAATACAACAACCTGTTTTACTATGTTGTGAGAGGATACATCTCTTACAAAACTTGAAGATCTCTCAGGACACAGTGGAGGTAATGACAGATGCTTTTACAGCCACAAAATGGCAAAAACATCATACAATTCTGTTTCAATGAGAAGTCATCAGGATCTTGACTATTTAAAGACCTCAGGACACAGTGGAGGTAATGACAGATGCTTTTACAGCCACAAAATAGCAAAAACATATAATACAATTCTGTTTCAATGAGAAGTCATGAGGATCTTGACTATTTAAAGACTCTGGGAGTTTGGCTGAAACCTAAACCTCTGTACTACAACTCACTCTTCACAGTAACACCTTCACTGAAAACAAACAAACTGACATTCACCATTAAGTTATCTGTTACCTCCTTTTTGGCTTCTTTTTTGGGATCATAATCACTATCATTTCCATCCATTGGATGAGATTCTTCTACGTCATCATCACTAAAGACAGATTATAAAAAAGGTGGTCACTTCATTGCTTTTTAAACCCAAATGTAAGTATGCACCAGAAAGAGATATCTACTTTAATTTATCTATTATGAGTATATGGCATCTCAAAATTATCTGTAGTTTTCAAAAGACAGCTGTTACAAGCATGATTTTCTGCATTAAATTCTAGTAATTATTATGATAAACAAGCAATCCTAAACCACAGTTTCAAAGTTACTTTAAGCAGTGCTGGTGCTGCTGCCAAGAATTTTGGTGTCACCTTTCTTCAATTCAACCACTTGTGCCAGCATGAACACTTATGTGGCCAACCATATACCAAGGGTAGAAATAACCTTTAATTTGCCCCATTAGTTTTAATAGACCAATTTTCAAACCACTGCACCAGATGAATAAACCCTTGATGAAGGCTGTGGGGAGCACAGAGCATATGGTGGGAAAACATGGGAATGCCTTTTCACCAATGTGCTCAAAATCTAGCAATTTAGGGAAGGGAAATGAAATTTACTGAATTAAATCAAAGAAAAGGTTAAAAAAGAGAACAGTCAATTTGGAGCCAAATCCAGTCATTCTGACAATGTAATTTCTGAATTAATTAATGCAAAAATAAACTAAAATTTCTAGTTATTACCAAAACCCTCCAAACTGCTATTTTAAAAGCAAACAAATTTTAGCTTGCTATTTTTCAGAAATAGGATCACTAAATAAGCATATGAACTTTAGATTTCAGAAGTTATTGAAATTAAGATATAATTAAAAAGACCCCTTTTGCTCCAGTTAAGCAATTTTCTATGGATACAAAATCAGAGCTTCCCATTTAAACATAGGTTATCTTACTTATACATGCAACACATATCACCTTTCAAAAAGTGTAAGCTAATTATTACGTATACTGAGCACAATAAAATTTTAATTTTATAGTAACTGTGAGAAATGTTATTCCCTTTTATGCAAGACAACAAAACTACTCTGAGCTCTAATTCTCTCTGACAGCAGTTGTAAGTCTTCTAAAAAACAACTTCATACAAATTTTCGTTATAAAACAATGCATAGGCATTGTAACTGCGTCAGCTCTTTACAGTGGTTGTGCTTTCAATTGTAGTTCCATATTAGCTCAAAAATCCAAACAAAAACAATCCCACACAGCCTCCCCCCCAGCAAAACACTCTCCTGCACAGGCGGTAATAGACTTTAGGATTTAAATCCTTGTTTTTACAGTTATCCATTAAAACACTCCCGTCTCCTATTACAACTCACACAGACTGGAGTGATGAAGTTTTTAAAGCACAGGTACCAAAACCCTTGCTAAAATCAGAGATAGCACAACAGGGTTTCAAACCTAAAACACACGGCTCACACTGAAACAATGGTTAGAAATTACTCCACATCTCCACTTAGGAAGATTTCAGTCTCTGGTTAGTTACTTAAGAACATTAAAACTCACCTGTCACCTTGATTATTTCTATTAGCTAGTTTACGAGCCTGGCGATCCATCAAACTTGTCCTAGAGCGAGTTTTTTTCCAAGAATAGTAATATTTTACAAGGCTTGCGATGGTCTTGTCTGGGAGCTAGAAGAATTCATCAACAGATTAACACTTAAAATTTAACATTCCACCCAGAATTATAATTCTGCTCTGTTTATAACCAATCTTTACACAATATTTTAAATGCATTGGTAAGATTGAAAGGAGGGATGTATTTCATACACATTTTAAAAAAGGTAAGAAGGCTTCTTTTCATTAAAGTGAGAAAGCTGTACATCCAAGAGACATGATAAAATTAAATTATATCTTATATTCAATGTTCTTCTTGAAGCTTTTACACAGAAATCAACATGAAATTTTAGCCCACTAGGAGCCTTTGTTCTTAGTGTATCTGAGCTGTTTAATGCTTCTGATTAAAATATTACTTTACCATTTGCTGGATCCTGTGAAAGCTCTTTCCATGGAAGCTAAATGCCTGTTCAAATAGGACTTTATCTTCAACTGTCCATTCATCAGGGAAAGGAGTGAAGTTAGGGAGATCCGCAAGGGACTTCTCAATATTGTGTTTATGCCAGAACAACATGCCGAGAGCCTTTGAAAAGAAATAGTCCCTCTTTGGATTTAGTCAATTTTCTAAAACGTTGAGACAAGTTAAATAAAAACAGGCAATTTATTTGTTTGAAATAAAATTTGACTAGCAGAATCCCTTCTCAAAATGTATTTACAATTTTACTGGCTATTTACTATAGGTTACAAAATTCTCTTGGAGAGAGTGGGCACATCTATACTTTATTAATGGTATGAAAGCCAGACAATTTAAGGTTGGCATGGCAGCAGTAATTCTAGAGCAGTTTGAACTAGGCTGAGAGGCTCAAATCTGACCTGCTTTCTTACTTTACAAGCATACATCACCTAAACAGCTCCTTACAGGCCTTTATTACCAGCCCACTCAAGAAAGAAAATAAAAATACTTTTAAGTATTAATATTTTTTTAAAAAAATACTTTTTAGTAGCCAGAGAATCATTGAAAATGCAAGTCTGAAAGTTCAAAGTGAGAGTGGTCTTTCTACAACTCTCCAATCCACAAATAACAGCATGGCCACTTTGTCATGTGCACCTAATAAGGAATGGAAATTTAAATATACTTTCTTATACAATTTCATTTCTCAGTAGTCTAAAAGGATTTTTATGCTCATTGGACTTTCTGCCAGAGAATCACAGGCAGATTTGATGCCAAGATTCAGGCATGGGATCTGGGCACTCAGTTTCAATCATACAGAACAGACACGATCACCAGGCATCTCTCCAACCCCCGATTTCACATCTTCTAACAACCTGAACACAGCAAACCTCTGCTCTTGTTAAAATGGCAAGTGACAAGCATCTCTTGCAAAGAGAACTTCTATTCCATTGTGAGGAGTCTACAAATGTTCTGTACCAGAAGTTATTTTGGAAAGCCATCTCTCGGAGACTTGAGATCCATCATTTCCTCCTCCTGCCTAACAGAAGTCAAGGCATAAAGAACTAACACCAAACCACAGGTATATTCTGGACATTGTAACACTGGCAGCCTCTTTGTCAGACAGCAGTTGATGAGCAAGTTTCCATCCTCCAAAACTTGATCATACAACTTCTTTTCAATTGTACAGCAAATATTTGTATGCAATAAGTAATCTCACTTTTACATAGATTGGTTAAATTATGAAGAATTTTGCAACAGAACAACATGCAGACCAGCAAAGTTTATCCTTACTTTTTAAGGAATGGTGACCAAAGGCTGTTAAATAAAAAGTGAACTTGTTTGTTACTCTCAGAGCTAAAACTTGAGTCTGTTCTCCTGCCTCTGAAAAAACCCACTCAACTGAGGTTGGTTTGCAGGTTTTTTTCAATATGAAAGAAATCTTTTCAGTGCAAACCTTTTCATTTAATGGTTCAAAATTGCACCATATTTGCATTCTAATGTAAAACTTTAAATTTGTAAGCTGCTTCCCTAAGAAACTCTTTAGCTACATATACACACACAATTGCATGACATGCCCAGTGTATCAAGAAACATACCAAACCTTTCAAAAGTGCACATTACAAGCTGAGCATGTCATGAAAACAAAGAGCTCAATCTTTTGCAGAGAATCCAGACCACAACTGTATGCAGATCCATTTAACTGCAGTGTTTGCTGCCGTGCCTGAAGAGAAACAGCGTTAATTAATGGTAATCAAGGGGAAAAATAAGAGTTGTGTTATAGTTTTATATTAAAAAAATCCTTTAAATGAGCACTCATTCCACAGCACTTACCTGTTCCACATTGTATCCATGTTTTTCCTTTGCTATTGCTATATATTCATCCACTGTAACAAAGCAATGTCAGAATTACTCTTTAATACTTTTAGCTCTGCTCTATGACAGAATTAGCCATCTAACATGGGGAAACAGTCTCCCCATGCTTTAACACACTGCATAGGCTCAGATCCCCCAAAATATTAAATAGACTCACAGCTTTATTAATAATAAATAAACCCACTGACCATTATTGAACATTTAATTTTCTAAACTTTTTATGCAAGCTAATTTTGCTTTCTTTCACATTTTTACTACAACAAACCCACAGAGGCTCATTATTTATTTATTTAAAACAGAGAGTAGCTGGTTATTGAAAGGCTATGCCTTTCTGAAACTCCTTCCTGGGGTAGTTTTAAACTGAACTACTTCTATTGCTTGTAGTCCCAAACATGTTGAAAACTAAAGCAAGGAGATCCTACATTAATGATTATATATATCCTCCAGATTACTATAGCTTTCACTGCCCAATATCGATTTTAACTATGACACAAAGTCAGTTTTCAATATTAAGTATGAAAAATCAATAATTAAATAACAAAATTAAGGCATAACATTAAAAATAATATTTAGCAATAATAGAGCCAGCTTTGAGTTGAACACTTTTCATAATTTTGAAGTCTCACTTTATTTTTAAACAAAACCTTCTCCTATTCACCTTCTAGAGCTCAAAATTAAGTGGCAACTAAATAGTTGAAATGAAGCATGACCAAGAAAAGGAAATAATGATATCCTCCTTCTTCAAATGGACAAGGGATATCCTTGCCATGCACTGTTGCTGCAAAGAGTTAATTATACTTTAAAGGAATGAAAAAAGTGTTGAATAATCGCAGGTGTATTTTATTTCTAACTGTTCTGCAGTAGTTGAAGGTGCATTCCCTCAAACATAGAGGGACACAAATCTCTAACTACTGGTATTAGATAGAAACTGTCCTGAGGATGAGGTTCTCATGGTTGCATCCTCAAAGTTTACTCCTCTATATTATATATGGGAAATTTCACCACAGGAGACAGGTTTGAATTAGATTAAACAGATAACTGATCACATTTAGGCAGATGACTCCTGTATTTCAGGTCACTACTAAAGGCAAAAAATGCTTGGTTTTTCCTTCTGTGACAGCAGTAATAATTTCCCCTTGAAGTGGGCCTCCACAAATCTCTTCCAAATTCATTCACTGCAACTCCTTCTCCTAGGAATTTAAAGCAGCAAGTCCCTCATGTTCAGATATTTCATTCTTTAATTAATAACTAAAGGTTTCATAGACAATGATGATGATAATAGAAAATAGGCAGTATGATTTGAAACAAAGACTTTACTAACATAAGAGAAGATTATCTTTACTTTAACTGGAGTTCTCTAAATAAAGAAAAAGCAGCTTTGTGTTTAATTAGTTGTAGTTTCACTGTGTGTAAAATAAAGAGCAAACAGGCATACCAGAAACAATTATTTAGTTTACTTAAGCACCCAAATTCCTAAGCAGACAAGGACTTACACTTGGCATCAGGAATATTATGATATGGAGACCATACAAGCATCCCTCCATTATCTTTATCAGTGTATTTTGTGGCACCTGTAAGAAAACAAGTAACTCTCAGTATTTATTTAATAACTATGACTAGAGAACAACTATGTGACAGTAAGCAAAAGCAAACCACAGTAAGAAGTCCAGCTACTAAGGAGAAGGGGGGGAAAATTAATTCACAATTAATTCCTTAAGATATCAAATGGCTGAATCAGAACACTACTCTTAGGATGTTCAAGTACAACTAAATATTAGACAGTATCCTGGTTACCACAATTAAACCACTGAAGTGCATTGCTTCAGTTGGAAGGAATCTTATCTGGTTCCAAACCTCTTGCCATGGGCAGGGACACCTTCCACTGTCCCAGGCTGCCCAAAGCCCCATCCAGCCTGGCCTTGAACACTTCCAGGGACAGGGCATCCACAGCTTCTCTGGGCAACCTTTTTCAGTGCCTCACCACCCCACAGTGAAGAATTTCTTCCTCATATCTAAATCTACCCCCTGTGAAGTTGGCAAGGATGCAACTTTGTTCTCCTGAAGTTTGATTGTCCAATAGTACTCTAATATTTATCACTATCATAGGAGTACTAGAACCTACTGTGGTCAGTTAGGCTTCCTTAGAACAAACAAAAATAGGTAAGAGCTAGAATTCAGTCACCATCCCTGATCCCTTTCAAGAAGAAACTATGCTAACAACTATGCCAGAAACAATTCTGTTCATCTCTCTCTAGTTTTGATTTTTCTAATTTTCTGATTTTAATATTCATAGCCAACCAAATTGCACAGCTGGAGAAAGCAGTTAGATGTAAAAGTAATTTTTGGTTTTGGTTTGTTTACTCCCACCTCAACACAGCAAGGGAAGCAGTACAAATTACCCAAACCATCAGGACAGAGGAATACCAATGCAATGCACTGAAGCACTAAATAAGAGCATATGACTTTTGAAAACATGCTGTAAAAAAAAAACTCCCTGGTACTGTAAAAGCATTAATTCAGAGTCACTTTCCATTACTATTTCACAAATGTAGTCTAAAACATAAAGCCCCTTACAATCTATTTGTTTACAACAGTTTACCTTGCTAAGAAATTGCTCAACAATTGGATTTACATCTAATATCAGTATGAATTCCTTGAGTAATCACCCTCAGAGGAAATATCCTTGCATCCTTCTTGGAAAAGAACAGCTTTCTTTATTCAGTGAAACAAGTAACTTTTCACTCCATTTTAAGCTTATGCACTTTATATTTAGGCTCTACATCTTGTTTGAAGCAAACAAAAAACCAAACCCAGTGCTTTGGAAAAAAAGAACAGTATAGTGCTTTCCCTTTATGTACTATGTTTTGTTGCTCTTCCCTCTTCAGTTTGGCAGTGTTTTGTATTTGCTATCATCTGTGCAATCTTGATCCATCACAACTGTGAACTTGGAAACAGTTAATTAAAGAACTCCTGTGCCTTTCCAAAATGAGATGTGGAAGGCAGATAACTTCAATGCTGCATAAACTCCCTAACAGGTTAAGAATGTACATACACTCAAAGCACCAGTTTCAAGGCATAAGCGCTAGTAAACTCTGAAAGGTTTTTGGTATATGAGAACAACCTTCTTAATACAACATTCCACTTCAGAATAAAAAAGCATGACATTTTTAGCCATTAGGAAGTCAAGACTTCATGAAGAGCAGGGCAAGCTGTTACAGACACAACATTTTTCTTGTCAAAAGTAAATGACCACTATCCTGCACTTCATTCTAACTAAAGATGAGGAGAAAGCAGGACCATTAGAGAATGTATTAGTGTCTCAGGTTATGAGGAAAAAATGTCTAAACTTAAGATACCTGCAGACAACTGGATATCATAGATATTACCAGATACTGAATATTCAAGTATTAAAGAAAAAAAAAATTAGTTTCAGAGTTCTTGCACCTGCAGTAGATCATGTATGTGGTGACACTCCCCTAATGAGGTGTGACCCTCACATGACAACAAGCAACAACCACCAGAACATCCTTTTTCAAAGCTGTGCTGTGTCCCCAGAAGGAATCAGACATCTGCTTCCATTCAGGTGGCACCTTCACACTGCCAGAAGCCAGGATGACAAAGGAATAATGAGATGCATACAGGTAGCTTGAAGGAAGGCACCATGACCTCAGCACAGGACGTCCCTAGCTGTAGGACAGGGATCCCTCCATCTCTGATGCCTTGAGAGGCTGACCTGGAACAGACACTAGACAGAGCTAAAAGAATAAAGCAGATATTTATTAAAAGGCCTTAAAAGGATACACCTTGGGCAGTACACGAGCCTGGCCAGGGCTACACCCAAGATAGACCCAAATTGGTCACAAGATGGACAACAGGTTTCACACTTTTATAAGTTTTGGTCCATTTACATATTGAAGTTAATTGTCCAATTACAGCTTCAGATTATGAAGTCCCATCCTCCTTGTTTGCTCCCTTCAATTCACTGTTGTTTATGCTTTTTGGGCCTGAAGCTTACAACCTTGGTTCCCTGTATCCTTGGTTCTCAAGCTGGAAAAGGATTGTTTTGTCTAACTACCCTGTGAAGAGAACTTACTAACGCTTAACATGAAACTCAGAGCTACACACCAAGGCAGCACAGAATCTGAAAAATATGAAAACTAAAACTTAAGACATCATCTCCATATGCAAGACCATGACCTACCTTCCTGGGAACTTCCTGCCTGTCCTTTGCGCCCCAAGCACTCAAGAAAGCAGCCCTAACCCCCAAAGAGGCTGTGTTCCACCTCAAGGGCAACATGATCTTTTTTACAAGGGAGGGGGGCTGGAAATACCCTGCAACACATTAACCAAAGTGTGTTAGAAGACTTGCAAGCCAGTAAGGAAGAGAAGGACCAAGAGCTACATCTGAAGAATAAGAAGTCTCCCTCTCCCCAAAACACACCTCCAAGGCACTGAGGAAGAGGCTTCTGAAGTTCAGCTGCTGCACCCCTCTGCCAGTCCCAGTTAGGAAATGTAGCCAGCTGAAGATGCACCACTTCCAGAACAGGGAAATCAGAGCAGCAAACTGACCCTCTCTAAATTGCAGCTTCATATGAGAAGTAAGGCACAGCTGGTGCAGCTCTATACAGGATTCCAGGTACTGAGAACAAAGTGATCATCCAGAAGCATGCAAGACACAGTGAGGGCATTGTAGGGCAGCAAGGCAATTTAAAAGTATGTTGGTTTCCAGCAAAAAATAGACCTTCCTCTGCTTAACACTAAGCCTTCCCCACACCATTTAATAATGCCAATTTTAAAAAGCCTGTTTTCCTATTAGAGGACTAGAGAGAGAAAAGTTATAAAGACATAGAGACAAATGCTTTCCTAAGTAACATTAAATGGTATAAAACATTCTTCTTGACAGACTCAACTCCATCCCTGAAAAGAGGGTAAGTGGGAAATTAAGTATTTCAGCATTAAGTAGGCAAAATTTATACTAAAACCATTGTGAAGTCTAAATCTAAGTAGAATGAAACTCCTCTAGCAGTTCTCTGTGCATGACACAGAGTGGTGCATTTACTGTGATGTCCAAAAGAATGCAAACAACCCACAATATAAGGATACCAGCTTTGTAACATCCCGTTAGATCTATAAGTGGGTCAGAAAGCACAAGCAGAAAAACTTTCACCAACAATATAAAATCCTATAGGAAAACCAGGAGGAGGAGACAAAAATCTGAATGCAAGAGATGGTATGTTAACTCAGCAAATTAGATAAAGTAAAAAAACCAAGTTTACTTATTAAAATTGTTTCTTGCAGTGACAAAATTGCTCTCATTGCTATAATACTGGTGACAATTAAAAACACTACTTCTCTTAAGCTCTGTCTGAAAGCTTGCTTGTAAAAGTAATATGGTGTGGAGGGGGCAAAAGTATATTTAAGTGAACTTTGCCTAATTTCTACTTCCAACCACAATCCACTTCTTCCATGAGACACTGAGAAACAGTGGCACTTTTTCTTTAAAATACATCTTGCTTCATACATAAACTAAATTTTTAAAAAAGTTTACTGCCATCACAACATTAATCATGAATATTTTGTTCCTCACTATTGTTGTAGAACATTGCTTATGGCTATTTTTCAAAACAGGCTAAGTGAAACCCAAGGATTGGTATTATTCCACTCATTTTAGTATTCTGTAGGTTTATTAGGGCTGACTTTTGTGTCTTAGAGTTATGTCTACTTTTATCCATCATTGATTCCCTTCTCCCACCTATTTATTTCAAGGGACTTAAACTTTAGAGTGTGTGTTTATTTGCAGTACTCTTGAGTACTGTATCTGATAAACCCTAAAAAAAAAAAAAGCATTAGAACAATTCCATGAAGAAACATAATCAAAGATAATAAAATACAGTGCCACATCCATATATGCAAACCTGGAACTAAAGGGGAGCTTATTACAGTACTTGCTATAAAAAAGTAACCCAAATGTACCTGTAAGGGCACAGATTTTTGCCTCTCATTACTTCTGTCTCTAAGAAATTATACCTCAAAACTCACCAGAAAAAAAATTCAACCAAAAAACCAAAGAGATGAAAGAATGAGATCTCACTGGTATCTCCTCAGATAAAAAAAATCTGTTAACTTGCTAAGTGCTGTACTTTTGAACTTGATGGAATTTTAAATTTATTTTGTGAGACTTAGGGTGTTCCAAAATAAATCACTACCTTCTTGCCCTAATAAACAAAATACACACACCAAGAAGGATAATACCTCATAATAAAACATTATGCCTCAAACCCAGGCATTATTAAAGAAACATCTCCATTATTAAAGAAACTGATTGGGTGAGTATATATTAATCCCAGTTACTGGAGAAAGAGGCATTAATTGAATACCAACCCCCAGAAACACTTAGGAGCTCTAAAAAGTCTGCTTATAGAAGAGCATAAAATTAGTTCTGTAGTTACTAATGTAATGGTACTATTGCATATACAGTTTACAAAATTGAAACCACAGAACCTCAATTGTCCCACAAGGGCTGAAGAGTTCTTTTAATCAAAAGAAAAACAAACACTAGGTGTTTTTTTAATTTAAGTGGCCTATAGGAAAAGCAAATCCAGGCTGGAGGTTAGAATCATTTTTATCCGTGTATATTTTTATGTAGGTAATGTAAAAACAGAGGGTGCAAACAATTAGCCTTATTAACAAAGACACAGAGTGCGTTCTCCCTCCTAGGGGAGAGGCATTCCCTCAAGCCAAGATCACGCATTCATCTAATCCCACCCTCGCGCTTTCCTTCCCCCGGCCTTTTCTTTGGCCGGTGGGGACTTGCGCCCATGCAGAGGGGCTCGCTGCAGCCTTGGGAGGCACCCCGAGAGCAATCCCCTTCCGCTAAGGGATCACCCCACACCCACGGAGCCTGCCTGGAGAGCAGGAGAGCGGGCAGGCTTCATCTGACCGCCACAGCCGAACTGCTGCACGCCCGCTGCCGCGCTCTCCCTGCTCGCTGTAGTAAGGCACGGCAGCTCTAGCCATTAACTTGCTGGAGCCGAGTGCCAGGCTATGCCAGCGTACCCATATTCCTTGGGGCGGGGCTGGGGGGGCGAGGAAGGCGGAGGAGAGCGGCTCAGCCTGCCACGGCGGGGCCAACGAGGCTACTACAGCACACAAAACCAGGAGCAGGAGTTTCCCACCGAGCGCATCTTCCACCCAGCAGCCAGGTCTGCTCCGCTTCCGGCAGGGCGCATCACTTCCCACCCTTGCCCGACAACATCCATCACCCCTCGTCAAATATTTTTCATGGTTATGGGTTTAAGGACATGGAAGAAGGCGGAAAAAAAAAAACCAAGCTTTTTCTGCTTCACCGCCTCCCGCCGGATGCACATAATGCGGCCGATAACGGAGTGAGAATCCCCCACCGCGAAGCCCCCCGCCCCCGGAGCGCAGACGCTGCCCCGGCCAAGCCTCCCGCCGCCGGCACCGGGTCGCCGACACAAAGGCTCAAAAGCACCGTAAATAGAGCCCCGTGGCCGCCGCCGCCGCCGGGGAGCGCCGGGCGAGCCTGCCCCGGCGGCGAGCCCAGCCCTCCCGCCCCGGAGATGTCAGGTTACAGCCGAAAAGCCATTTACCGGGCTCGAAGTCAGGAATGCGCGCCTGGTATTCCGCTCCGACCCTCATTCCTACATCTGCAAGGCAAAGGGGGGAAGAGAAATTAAGGGCTGGAGCGTCCCCGGGCGCCGTCCCAGGCTCCCGCCGTGCGGCGGGCGGGCGGGCTGGCGGAGCGCCCCGGCACCGGCAAGGGGGAGGCGGCTCGGCTCGCTTCGCCGCCCCTCCCGCCGCCTCCGCCACCCCCCTGCCGCCGCCGGCGGGGCGGCCCCAGGCTCGCACCGTGCTCGTCGCCACTGTCGCCGCCGCCGCTCTCCGGCTCCGAGTAGTGCCCGTTGGAGGGGCTGCTGCTCTTGGCGCCGTTGGGGGCTGCCCGGCTCTTACCCCCCAAGAGCTCCGCGCCCTTCTCCATCATGCCCGGCATGCCGGGGCTGGGAGCGGGGGAGAGCGGCGGCAGCGCTGGCTGCCGAGGGGGGGGAAGTTAATACGGAGCCGCCATGTTGCCCCCTCCCCGCCCCCCCTCGGGCACCTCCTCC
>NW_024358722.1:11961849-11976415 GCF_014805655.1 Passer montanus | reverse complement strand
GCGGCACCGAGCGGGGCCCGGGCCGGGGCCTCGGGCAGCGGCCGCAGCCCGCGCCGGCCGCCTCGGGGCCAGGGCCGGTCCCGGCGGGGAAAGCCAGTGCTGTCACATCGCTGAAATCACAGGATGTGTGAACCCCTGCTGGTATTTCTTTCTAAATTCAAAAAGTGATCTATTTATTTACCTCTGAAGGGAATTCTGATGCGTTACCAAGTGCTGCGGTGTTACCATCCAGTTTGTCTCAAATATTCACGTTTTATGAGGTAAAAAAGGGCTGAGACAGGCTCCAGGCCGAGACTCAGTTACGATGCTTAATCTGGAGATGGAGTATTAGTTTGGCTTGTTCTGTGCAAATACATTTAATGTTCTTGTGGCTATGTTTTAATATGTGTTACAGGTATTTTTAATAACGCAGTGATAGTTTGTCAGTCTGATTTTCAGAATGTAGGGAAAAAAGCATAAATTTAAATTGCTGTATATCAAATTAAAGTCCCACGTTCCAGCTGAAAGTGTCTGACACGATCCACTGCCCTTTGTCACATCTCAGCAGTTCTTCCCAAACTTTGCCCTGGCGCTGTCTACCCCAAGCTAGTTGCTTGGTTGATTGATTGAGGAGTGCTAGTGGAAATAGTGCAGCTGCTTTCTTAGGGTGAGACAAAGGGGAGACGACTACTTGTGTCCATGCTTATGGCTACTGAGTTCATAGTGCCTTATAGTGGGATTGTAACATGATGTAGTTAGTCGTGTTTGCTGTTTCTTGATACTTGCCTTGAAAGAATTCCATTGTGATCAAGTTAAATACTTTTGAAAAACCTTTGGCCTATGTATGCTTCCTAGAACATGACAGGAAGATATTGTCAAGACTTTTCCTGCTTTGGGAATTTTGTGTCTTTGAAGAACTGTTTTTGTGACAGCTTTGGCTTTTTGGCTATCAAAAATGCAAGTAAACGAGCTGTGACTCCTTTATGCTTGCTGTTTTTCAAGAGCTTGAGAGAAAGATTAGCAAGGACAAGGTAGGAGCAGTGGTGGTTGACTGCCTGCAAGCGCCCCAACAATTGTGGATTTGCAGTCTCACAGTTTAATGTGCACAAAAAAACTCACAGTAAGAAACCACTGAAATGCCAGAGCCACAGGAAAATCTTGAACCAATGTTTGTATTTTTAAGTCATGAAATTCATGGAAAGCACAAAATCATTATGAAAATTGCAGGAAACTGGGATTTGTTGTTTTAATTCTCCTAAGGCAGTCTATTTGAGGCTTTTATCTTTATTTTCTGTGGATGTGAAATGTGGGCATACATGTGGCACTACGACTGTATTTGTCTGATAGTTCTTAACTACTGATAAAAGCTGCTGGAAGTTTTAGTAAGCTGTTACAGCTTTCAGGAATGTTAAGTTCTTACAGGGGTCATGAAAGTAACCACCTGAAAGGAAGAAAGATTCCTTATAGCATGGTTTGGAGGAGAATTGTCAGAAGAGCTTGACCTTTTCTGTTTCTGTTATTTGCACGGCTGCTGCTGGAGCTGCATTTTGGAGGTTACAATAAAGGGGGCATGTGTTCTCTTAGTCAAGCACTTAGATATTAGCAGATCCATATAATGATTTTTTTCCCCCCCTGCAGTATGGAAGTTGGCTTGCTTTGGGCTATTTCTTCTCTTGGATTCTCCTCTTATCCTTCTCTTGTCTTCTCTTTTAATTTTTTGGTTGCATTTTGGAGGTTACAATAAAGGGGGCATGTGTTCTCTTAGTCAAGCACTTAGATATTAGCAGATCCATATAATGATTTTTTTCCCCCCCTGCAGTATGGAAGTTGGCTTGCTTTGGGCTATTTCTTCTCTTGGATTCTCCTCTTATCCTTCTCTTGTCTTCTGTTTTAATTTTTTGGTTGTTTTTTTTTTTTATCCCTCTCTGCACAGTTCTTCTGTCACATTCAGTGTATGAGTGCTTCTGGATTAGAAGTGACATGTCGATCAAATAGTTGTTTGTGAGATTGGCTCTGCATTTGTTATAGAAACTATGCATAAGGAATTATCTCAGATTAATGTTAGCATATAGAATCACAGCATGGGTTGGGTTGGAAGGGACCTTAAAGATCATCTAGTTCCAAACCCTTGCCAAGGGCAAGGATGCCACTCACTAGATCAGGTTTCTCAGAGTCCCATACAACCTGGCCTTGGACAGGGATAGGGCATCCACGGTCTCTCCTTGCTTTATGTTGTCTCCTTTTGTCTGTAAATCATTCCTTCTGTGTGTCCCTATTTCTAATTTTTATTTCCGGACAGGATCCCTAGAGGGCAGCAAAGTAACCAATGCCTTCAGAAGGTGCACATTGGGCCAGTCTAAAGATTCTCTTTATGAGCCTGTCAGTTTTTCATTCTTGGAGATTATGCCTTTCTTCCTAAAACGTGTTTCCCAAGTCATAGTTTCAGGGGGAGGGTTTGTATTTGGGTAGTACAAAGTGGATTGCAACTGAGAGGAAGGGAATTGGGGAATGGACAATTTGAAGGCAAGGTGAAGCAGTTGCTTCGTGAAATTGCTAAAAAGTAGAAACAAGCTCAAAAGGACACTATCCATTAATTAACTTAGCTTAAAACCTGCACATCTTCTGAGGGTGCTCCTGAGGCCTCTTGCAATTTTTGGTGGTGTGGGTTCTTAGAATTCATTGCAAACCAGACTTTGATTGAAGTGTGGACTCCTGCATATTATTACCTTATAGTGAGGGTAAATGATGGTATTAACTGTTGAGTGGTGAGCTAGGAGAAAGTAAAGACTGTTTATTCAGAAGAAACTAAATTCTTAAAACGAGGTTTTAACATGCCTATATTACTGTAGAATAATTTAAGATGGAAATGACCTCTAAAATTGCATCCAACCATTAACCCAGCACTGCCAAGTCTGTCACTAAACCACATCCCCAAATGCCATGTCCATGCTTCTTTTAAAAACCACCAGGAATGGTGACTCCACTACTTTCTTGAGCAGCCTGTTGCCATGCTTGACAACTCTCTCTGTGAAGAAAGTTTTCCAAATATCCAATCTAAACCTCTCGTGGTGCAGCTGGAGGCTGTTTCCTTTCATCTTATTATTACCTGTGAGAAGAGACCAATCCCCACCTGGCTAGAGCCTCCTTTCAGGCAGTTGTAGACAGCCATGAATATTCCTCTCAGCCTCGTTCTTTCCAAGGCTTAACAACCCCAGCCCAATCAGCTGCTCCTCATAAAATTCCTGCTCCAGACTTTTCACCAGCTTTGTTGCTCTTCGGATGCTCTTCACCCCTTGTAATTTTATGCCCATCTCAACTGTAAATTTCTAACTCATTAAATTCTAGGTCAGGGAAAGTATTGCAGATCACATGTTTGTCCTTTTTATCTTATGGTGACAGTTTCATGCTTTCAGATTTTTTGGAAAGAGTGTTTTGACAGCTTAGCGTCTTGGGAATGTTGTCTTACACCATTTAAAATCAGTGTCTTTAAATATTTTTAGAAACAGGTCAACAGATTTGTGATGCTTCTCCAGAAAAATTATGGTTAGATGATGTGTGTTGTGTGAAACCTAAAGAAAATAGGATGACCATGGAAACCTTTTGGCAATATCCAGCCTGGACATATCCAGTCACATTAAAGGACTTGTGCTTTAATGTGAAGGTTTATAATTGTTCCATAAAGAAAAGTAAGCTCTTTGTCGTCATGAACACATTAAGAAAAGCATGCCTAGGATCAAGGTAATTTCAGATAAATTGCACTGCTTGGAGTCTATTCACGCCTCTGCTGGAAAATATATAGGTGTCATCCATCAAGTCCTGTGTTTCTTTTATATTAAACACAACTAGGCCTGCTGGGTGGTAAATGGGAGGCTTAAAGTGGACAGGGTGAGATTTATTAGTTCTTTTACACTGATGGTTGTTGCTGTGTTTCATTCAACATTCTTGAATTTTTCAAGGACTTCACATTTTAGTGGAACCAGTGGAATGATGGATTTTCTACAGCTCTAGAAAATCAGGTCTTCAGTCTCAACCTAGCACTCATTAGTACTTTTGAATTCTAGTCTTAATGTTTTAAGGCAGAAATTAGTAAAAAATTTGTTCTATAACTGGCCATTAAAATGAAATAGCAAAGGATTTGCTGCCTTTCTACTGTTAATATCCCCCAACTGAGATTTTTTTCTTTGTTTCTTTCTTTTTGTAGTGCTGTCTTCCAGTTAAAGGTTTCAAGAGTTATCTGCTTTCCAGATCTGAATGGAATTCTTCTGCATCAGAATTGTTGGTAACTTATTCTTGGAAGATGAAGAAAGTCATGTTGCAGTCCCTTTGAGAAGCTTAAGGACTTCAGCAGTTGTAGACACTTTTTCCTATTTAAAGGCCTGTCACCAGGTATCATATCATATGGCCAAAATTTGAGACTCAGATTGTGTTGTACAGTGTTAGTGGTAGATACCTTGAATGGAGTGTGGAATGTTAGGACTTGGCACTCTGTTACAAATAGTATTTTGAGATAAATTATTTATTGCACTGTAGGAAGGCTTGTTCAGGAACGAGCATAATGGGTTAGTGCTAACATCCATCTTGCCCAGTACTTTGATCCTGACAGTTCTACAGAGGAAATAATTTTGGACTGGGTGCCACAGTCTCCATTCTGTGTTGGCAAGACGCCTATTGTTAGTCTTCTAAAGATTTTTACTCTGAAGTGTAAAGCTTGGTAAAAAATTCTTATTTCAATGGATGTGTTACGAAAACTTCTGTTTCACCTTTACGTATTTGTAGATTTGTTCTTCTAAAGATTTTTACTCTGAAGTGTAAAGCTTGGTAAAAAATTCTTATTTCTATGGATGTGTTAACGAAAACTTCTGTTTCACCTTTATGTATTTGTAGATTTGTTTCAGTGACTTCCTACATGTGAATTTTACTGACACTTTACTGACACTGTATAATTATTTTTTTTCCTTAAAAAGAAATTATTTTCTCTTTTTCTTGACAGGAGGGACAGCTGTTCCTGCTCAGCCCTTTCAGTATTATTGTTTCATTTCTCTTCAGTTAATCTAAATATCTGGTGAGCTGTACTGTTTGCAAACAGTAAAGAGGTTCCAGTTTGTTATGATGGCACACACTGTGGGAAAAGCTGAGTGTAGCTGACTTCATCTTGTATTACATAGGCAACTCAGGACAACAGGTCATTTCAGAAAGTCAGTCTACAGATATCATTTGACCACTTATATTTTTGCATACCCTTTTTAAAGGAAATTTTGGTAATAGCTGGCAGTAGGTCTTTGACTCAGAGCACTGACGTTCAGTATTGTCAGTGAAGATTCTCAGACTGTGTATGAAGATCTTGTATACATGGCTGAAATGGTAGAACCTTTTTACAAATAATTTGGGTTTAGCGCCAGTTGTTTCCTACAAAAGGGAAAAAATATATTGTAATTGTTTTGGTAAGCTAGTGTGTTTTTACTTTGTCCTCTTTCACTTTTTTAGTGGTTATCTAAACCACTTTTCATAGGACTGTTCAGCAGAAAGCAAAGGTCACCTTAATCGATACTTAAAGCTGTTGAACTTCTGTAAGAAATGTAGTTTGGTTCTCCTGCACAATGTTTACATTTTCGTGTGTTTGTTGCGGTTTGGGAGGGGTTGTGTTTGTTTTTCTAAATGCAAAGCAAGATCTTTGATTCCATGTGGTTGGGGAAATTGTGCTAAACTTATGCTTTGCTCTTGTCAGGTTGCCTGTCGCTGTGCTGACTTGAAGAGGTGACCATTTGCAGTGAGTTAATGATGTTTATGTTCTCTCCTGTGGATCTCTCCTCCTTTTCCTTCTATCAAGTAACATCACAAAAGGAATACACTGTGCAAGATTTTCTCCTTGCAATTAATAATACCAAGCACTCATTTTGTTGAGAAAAATGTTCTTTAAAACATTCTAGAATTAAAAAAGAAAATGATCTGCTGTGTTACCATTGTTGTGTACCTAATCCTGAAAAAGAGAGAACTTTGCCCCAGACACCTTACAGTTTGTTTGGGATCCAGCCAGTGTATGTAATTGGAAATTGAATTTCCAATAGGGAAAGGAAAGTGAAGGAAGAATAAAGGAAACATCAGTAATATGTTGGACAAATTATGTGAAATTGCTGTAACCCTCTACTGCCCCTCCATTTAAGATACTGTGTTATTGCAGGAGTAATCTTGGGGGATCTGAAAGAACCAAATGTTAGGAACTTCACTTGAGGAAGATGATGTATTTTTACATGTGGAAAAAAGGTGTAGTAGACAGTAGTGTCAGCTTTTTTTGCTGTATATCTTAGGCTTGGACTCTCAGAACATTTTATACTGTAGCATACTGGCACCTTCTGCTAAATTTTGTCCTCCATAGCTTATTCTACCTGGCTTCTTGTGATTTAAGTGTAAAGTGGAAAGTAACACTGTGTAGGACAAAAAGAAGGTCCCTGATGTATTGCAAGAGTTTGTATTTCTGCTTTCTATTTTGTTGTTTCTATAGAAATATTTTGTTGTTTCTTAGAAGTCCCTGTGTTATGGAGCTGTGCTGATTTTGAAGGTCAGTGTTGCTGGACTGTGTAGCTATCAAAACATTACTGCTATTTAAGAGTCACATCTTTTCCTGCTGTAACTACTGTTTGGCTCATGTAATGATCCACAGCTCGCATATACAGTTTAGGAAAGATCAGCAAGAGGTTCCATTTTGAGAATATCTCTAAGATGGAGTTTCAAGCAACAAAAATATAATCATTAATGAATTTTTTCTCATATAAGTAAGATTTATTTTTCCACATGGAAATTGTTATTATAATACCGTTTCACTGGAATTTTCTAGGAGTAAAAATGGTTCTCTTCAAAGTATCCTGTTAAAAAAAACCCCAGCAGCTCAACAACAAACAAATCAATATGGCTGTATCTGGCTCTTCAAGTTGTATTGTACAGTGTTTCCAGGAATGATGTCTCTTCTCCTGTCTGAGGCAAACAGACAAATCAATATGGCTGTATCTGGCTCTTCAAGTTGTATTTGTACAGTGTTTCCAGGAATGATGTTGTTCCTTCTCCTGTCTGAGGCGGATAATGACTACATAAATATAAAACTGAAATTTGCAATTTTGCATTTGAGGGTATGGATCAGTACATAAAGGGTCAATCTGCAGTAGCAAAATTGTCCTTGGAAGGAATGAACTGTTCACAGAATTTCTGCTGACGTGTTTGTTAAACTGAGAGGATAAACAAAGTTAATGCCTACACAACTTCAGGGTGAAAATGTTGGATACCACTAGGACCTTGCTACTGTTGATTTCTACATAGTTTTTAGAAAAACACCCACTGAACTTCACTTTCAACCAGTGCTTTAAATTCTCTTATTGCTGGAAATTATGTTTTTACTTGCTCTTATATAGTTCACTGTCTTCCATCTAAATTACATACCTTTTAGTGAAGGTGGCTTTTGTCCTCAATAAATTAAACTAATTAAAGCTTGAAATACGTTACAGTCTGGGAGCCTGTTATGAGGTCCATATGTCTTAGACGCACATTGTTCTACAAAACCAAAGAGATGACCCAGGTTCCAGAGTTACACTCTGAGCCCACTGCCTGAGATCCCTCCCAATGAATACTGCGGAACTGGCAAGGACATTTTTGATATGTGATGTTCTGCTGGTTTATTGTGTAAACATACACTTCTAACTTCCCACCCATCCACTCATTCCCTAATTTCACCTTCCCATGTGCCACGTGCTGTATTTTAGTTTGGTAGCTGCAGATAGGTCTGGATATTTGAAAGGAATGTCCTGATAGCTGTCTGTACTGTGTGACTTTACAAAGAAGCTTTTGTATTAATTAACTGGTAGCAGTCTTTGCTTCACAATAATACATAGAAACAAAAAAAAAAAGAATCCTCTTCTACTTGTAAAAAAATTAACCAAAATTAGAAAAGACAAAACATCCCCTACAGCAAGTGTGCAAGTGTTTATGAAAATCAATAGCTCATATGTTACTAGTTACTAGGTAAGAATATGAGTCCAGTACTGATAAAGATCATGGAAAAAAACTGCTTTTAAGATATTATCAAATTTAGAAAATTAGTAATTTTTTTCTCAGTGCAATTGCTAGAGATAAGACACTAGTAAGAATAAGAAAGTTTGTTATCACTTAATTTAAATTTTAAATTAAAAAAGGCTGTACTATGCTAGTTACAAAACCCTTCCCTCCCTTCCTGCCAGATTTATGCTCCTTAGTTGTTTGGCTACTTCTGCTTTTCCCTCCCACTGTCAAAGAATGCAACAAAGTTTTGTCTACACAGAAAGCAGTAATGCATGTGAGTAATGTGAGTAATGCAGCATGTTGACATTACTAAGTGGGAACTATGTGATGAAATGCTAAACTCAGAAAAAATATGAAATAAAGTGGCAAGAGTTTAGTATGTTTTTTTCCCTCTCTATTCTAGGTGGGGTTTTTTTTTGGAGGAGATGTTGATTTCTGGCTGTTGATAAACCTTCCATAACTGAAAGTACAAGGAACTGTTATGGTAAAGTCTTAAGGTAAGAAACTTTATAGAATATGTGACTTCAGAGCAGGACTTCTGAGTATGTGTAAGGCAAAAATATCAAAATAGGAGCTCTGTGCAAGAAATGTATTCACTGTGCTGAGGATAGTTTTATGTAGTTATATGCTGGGTACTCTTTAAGGTGTGTTTCATGGAGAGGCTGCTTGGAAAGAAGCACTAGCTATGCTTTTACCACTGTGAGCCTCACAGGTGGGATGCTTCAGTCCAGAAAACAAACAATGAGACTTTTAAGACTGTTGGGCTTTTTAAATTTACCAAAGAGTATAATCTGGGGAGTCTGACTCAGTGTTATTTGGGAATTCTTTGTATTATTACATTCTTGGAAAATGCTATGTAGTAGACTACAAAGGGAAAAAAAAAGAAAAAAGGACCTGCTAGCTAGCACAAGCATATTCCTAACTAGGAGTTACTTTTTCTGAATCTGGGCCTAAACCATCTAATTTTCAGTTTTATTCTTTGGACATATAATGAAAACATAGGATTAAAATGACTTTTAAAATATTGTTATATTAGAGACTACTAGACAGCAGTTGAGAAATAAAGATGCAATTAGTAACGATACAGTAATTCAGCCTTCAGAGCTCCTTGCTACTTTACAAAAAACAATCACCCAAAACTATGGGTTCCTAGTTTTATTGTGGACAGGGCATGCAGATAAAATTATTTATTACAATTACTTAGCAGGGCCCTGCATTCTGTTAAAATTCAAGCAAACTGCATCCAAACTGCTTAATTTTGCCTTGTTTTATATTGATCGAGAGACACGGGGAAAAATGAGGCCAGTGAATTATACAATAGATGTGATAATTAAAAAAATCCCACCAAACCTGGAACCAAAGAAACTATAGGTATTTTCTGTCCCTTCTCTGAGTAACAACACCAGTGGGTCACTGCCTCTGCTCTGAGGCAGGGAGAGACCGTGGCCATGCCAGGACAGGGCTGAGCAAGAGGATTGAGTAGACACAGCTGCAGTGAGGAGAAGGGTGATAGTAGCTGTTGTCCCAAACAAGATGTGTGGTGACTTTATGTTGGGTTCTAGGAGTTTTATTTTTTTCCCTCCCTTACTCTGGAAATCCAAGATGCTTCCTCCTGTTAAAATAAATGGAGATGGACATGCTGTCCAAATGGGGAAAAAAATTCTGTGCCCTTTTGAGGTGTTCTTTAAGAAGGAACAGTTCCTCCCTGTTAGCCCACACTCCAAATGTTAGATGTATAAATAAAAACTGGCTGTGTACTCCCTCATCAGTTTTATTTTGAGATTTTTGTTTTTTCTTACTTTCAGAACAGTGGATTTTTTTAGTTATTTTTCCATAATTGTCACCCATAAAAACCCTGGAGGAAATTCAGTAATTCCAAAACTAGAAAAGTATTAATATTTGTTGTTTGACAAATTTGTTATGGCTGCTTATAAATACTACCATACCTCAGTTCCTAGGTCTACAGTCTGCTGTGCAACTGGATATTTCTTTGAGTTTATTTCAGACCCCAGAAATAATTGGACCTTTAGGAACCTCAGGCTGAACTTGATGAGTATCTCAAGACAGTGTAGAAATAAATGGAGCCGTTTCAGTAAGATGCACAGATATCTTCTCAAATTCTTTCCTTTTGATGGACACATGTGCTTGTTAAACTACTGACTTGCCTTAGTTTTAAGGCCCTTTGTTTCTCATAGCGCTTCCCACGAGATAACAAATAAGGTTAATCACAAGCAACTAAGTATTCATGGATGTTTTTACTTAACAGGAGGTCTTTGCCTGCATTCCTCTGGGGGTAAGAATTTTTACAATAATGACTGCTTTATTGATTTTAATGTAAAAAGAAATAAAGTTATAATTGTTTCTCCATCTTAGTTGTAATTCAGTTTTCTTGTTTTTGTTTAGTATCTGCATGGCAATGTAACTTGTGTATTACCTTCTGTAATTTGTTATTCTATCAATTAATGTATTTTATTTTGACAGTCTATCAAAAGCCATATGGTAGTATACAAATTGAACTCAATTTAAAGATCGAATACTCTTTGTTTTTAGGGTTGGTGGTAGTTTGTTATAACTGTGTTATAATTCTTGGTTTTGATAGTTTATTTTTTATAAAGACCAAAAGGAAGTGTGCAAAACAGAGAAGAAATCAAAAAGACCTTAAATAAATCAGTTATTTTCAATATAAACCAGCTAAATTCTTAGCCTATGAGATGTCCCTAACTACCACGTTTCTTCACCCATTTGATGCTGTGACATTGAAATGAGAAGTCCCAAAGTACTGGCAAAATCTAACAGCAGAAGCCTTGTGCAACTTTGGAAGAACTGGGTTTGTCCAGACTGCGAGAGGCAGCAAGAGCTGACAGATGAGCATTACAGCAACTTTTCATGCATTTGAAAACTTGCAAAAGGGTAGGTGATTTTTGTGACTGCAGAAGGAAGAGTTTTTACTGGCTTCAAAGACCAGATGACTTAGTGGCATTTTAGGAAAAGCTTTCTCACTCGATATGTTAGACGTTGGAACAGATTGCCAAGAGACTCTAATGGCTGACAAAGGGAAAGTTTTTAAAGTTACCTTAGTGTCTCTCAAGGGTGAACCATGTGATAAAGTGCAAGAAGTGAGCTCTGTCCAATTCTAGTGTTTTTATTTCATAAATGCTGTGAGGTTAAATGACCTTCCCATAAGTTAATTCTGGGAGCTGATTTTTTTCAAGGTGTTTGTGTGTATGAACGCTGGAAGTTGACAGTCCTGATAGTAAATGGGTTGATGTAAGCACAGGCTGCTGCCAAAGAGGGACGTGTCTTAGCTGCCCTTTTCAGGCTGGTTTTCAATTCAGTGGGGTGACAAATATGCACAGCTTAGATGAAGGCAAATCTACCCCTTTTGCAGCAGCAGCTGCTCAGTGTGACCATGGAACAGGAGCTTAAGGCTCTGCAGCCAAGGGATGGTCACTTACTGGGGTGATTGATACTACATGTCCTGACCTAGGGCCTTGTTCAGGAAAGAACAGGCTGAAAAAGCAGCATAATGCATGACAGCTGAATGCCTTCTATAGCAAGCTATGTCCTTTTATATTAGCCTTAAGTGGATGTGTTAGGTATTTAGTTCTGTCCAGTAGGCTTTAGCAAACATGCAAATTAAGCAACTCCAGTTTTCAAGTTTCAAAAAAAATGATAGGTGGAGAGAGGTAACTCACTAGTAATGAAGTCAGAGTACATGTCCTGCTTCAAGTGGGGCTTTACCTCACCTCCAGCTCTGTATCATTTGCAAAATTAAACAGTGATGGTGAGAAAATCAGTATTGAATTCAAAATAATCACAGTAAGACATTATCACAATGTCCCTTTGCTCTAGTGGTGAAAAATTCATACTGTCAGCAAGAATCATATTTTGGAGGGGGAAGAAAGTCCAAAGGAGGTAGAAGATACAGGAGAAATCTTCCATTTGTTCTTGGGTCTAGCAGAGATGGAGTTCATTTCCCCCCAGCAGCCCCCAGCGCTGTGCTGTGCGTTGGCAGCTGTAAAGGTGCCCATAAGACAGCAGTGTTTTGGCTGCTGCTGAGCAGCGCTGGCACGGTGTCAGCGCTGGCACTCCAGCATCTTCTCACCAGGAGGGTGGGGGTGGGCATCTTGGGATGGAACATAACCAGGACAGCTGACCCACTGACTGAAGGGATATTTCATACCATGTGATGCCTGCTCAGATACAGAAGCTAAGGAAAAGGAGTAGGGAGGGGGGACATTTGTTTTTTACAGGGTTTATCCTCCAGAGCAACTACTGTGTGCTGAAGCCCTGCCTCCTGGGAAGTGGCAAGACACCACTCACTGATGGGAAGTAGACAATAAAATCTTTGGTTTTTTCCTTTGCTTGTGTGCACACTTTCTTTTTCTTTTGCTGTATAACCTGTCTATTCTTGACGTACAAGAGTTTTTTTCCATCTTATTTTGCTGGGGAAGGGAGTGATAGAGCAGCTTGATGGGCATGTGGCATCCAGCCAAGGTCAACCCACTACAATTTGCTACAGCATTTTAATAATTTGCAATGTTACAGGGTAGATATAAACCCAATGCAGATAAAATAGCACCTTTGACGTGAAACTTGACACATGAAGCATGACACTGAAAAATTAGGTAATCAGAGACTGGACCACACAATGCAACATAAACTGCAGCCAGCCCACACTTCATGGAGTTCCAGAAAAAAAATCTTCAGTTTCTTACTCTTATGTCACCTCGTTCCCACTTCTGTGTACTTGCTGATTCAGTTTGAACCCTTTTTCCTTTAAAGGCCTCAAAATTCCTGTAATGTATGTCAGCTGCCAGGTGTCTTCTAAGTCATAGATATTCCTGCAGAGGCCAGCAGAAGCTAAGATACAGTGTGCACTTATTCCTCTGGTACAGGAATAATTCCTCTGGCTTTGAGGAATAATGAAACACTACTTCACATCCCAGTTTTCCAAATCTCACTCTTGGTTGTTAGCAGTTGCGTAAATTCAGTGTCAAAGGCTACATTTACAATTTTGTCAGAGGGTTTAGAATCTCTTCAGGTTTGGCCTGTGCTGCTGAAGCTAGCAGGAACTAAATGAGCTGGGATCTTTGTATGGATTTGTTGGTTTTCTTAGCTTTTATAGAGATGGGGTAACTGAGAAACATTTTAAAAGGTTTTATTCTGTTATTAATCTCGATGAAGGGTGAGACATAAGAGACATAAAACTCGGCACTATTCCATCAGAAGCTAACCTATTTTCTGGTTATAATACTTTCTAAATGTTTTTCTGCCTATTAGCTTTTCCCACACAATGCTGCTATTACTTCTAACACTAATCACCTATATTTTTACCCTATGTAATCTTATCACAATATATCTTTCACAGTTCTAATTCTCTAGAATTATCTAGTCTTTTTACAATAATGTATTTTAAAACTTATTAAAATTTATTTCTAGTTTAGTCTCTCAACAATGTTATCTCTATTCCATGACCTTCCTAAATCAACACACCTTATTTCAGTGTTTATATACAAATATACAAAACTATATGAACTTTCTGTCAAGTTTTAAAAATTCTTTATAAATCCAATTCTCACATGGATGGTTGTTAGGGATACTTAGATGCATAAAGATGCAAATAAATGCTTCTATGGGCTCTTTTAAACCCTAACATTTCAGGGACAGTAAGGGGACTTTTTGCAGCTTCAGGCACTTGAATTTTTTTCTCCTAACCTGCCTCTGTTTGGCAGCAAATGCAGGTGTCCAGCATACAGATAATCACCAGTTTAAAAAGGCTTCTGTGGCACAGCTAATTCCTGCCTGGCAGCTGGGCTGGCTCACAGGGGCTCTAGAAATTCCCCCGGTTCCCAGCTGTGTGAGGAGCTGCTGGCACCAGGATGCTCAGGGACTCGATCTGTAGCTGCTGCTGCAATGAAGTTGTCACCTGCCTTCACCCCTCGAGTCTCACACTCTTCACTTAAAAGTGCTGTAGGAGGCAGGAGGGTGGTGGCAGGGAGATGAGACTTCTCAGGCAGTATTGTGTCACAGCTGTGTGGCTGAATCGGACCACATGCATGGCTGTGCTGGGGCTGACTGTGGTTCCTGACTCTGCTGTGGTCCTGGCCTAAGCCTTACCCAGGAGAGAGCAAGCTGGGTAGTGCCAGAATTCTGTGGGAACAGTGGTAGTGGTTAAAAATGCCGGCTGAGGGCGGGCGGCGGCGCGGCAGAGCGCGGGTCGGCGCGGCCCTGAGCGGAGCCTCCGCGCCGCGCTGCGCTCCCGCTGAGCGACTATGGCCGGGGGAAGGCGAGGGCTGGTGGCGCCTCAGAACACGTTCCTGGAGAACATCGTGCGAAGGTCTAACGGTAAGGGGGCACCGGGGGCGAGCTCTCGCCGGCCGCAAGGAGCCCGCCGCGACCTCGACGGGGACAGCGCCGGGCGGGGGGCGCCGAGCCCCGGCCGCTGCCGGGCGGCTCCGCCGAAGCGGCGCATCCAGGTGCCGGAGCCGGTGCGGGCTGCGCCGCCCAGGTCCTGCCGAGAGCCCCCGGCCCGGGCGGCGGG
>NW_024358722.1:11201700-11306092 GCF_014805655.1 Passer montanus | reverse complement strand
ACCGGGCAGCGCCCCCCGCCCGCCCGCGCCCGCACGGGCAGGAGGCGGCGGCAGCCGGCAGGGCCTCGGCGCTGCAGACCGAAAGTCAACTGCGAGCGGCAAACTTTTTTCTCCCCCACCCCCCCTTTTTTTTTTCCCTCCTCTCCTCCCAGCGCAGCCCCGGCTCCTGCAAAAACGAAACTTGCGTTGCCCCTACCTGGCGCGAAGTCTGCAACAAGTGCAGGCGGGCGGGGGAGGGGGGCGGGCGCGGGGCTCGTGGCGGTGTCGGCGAGGCGGGAGCAAATCGCGATATTAATTTATTACGGAGCTGCCCCGGGCTCGGTCCTACTTCACTTACAGTACGGCGCCCATCCTGTAAACAAATATCGCTCCGCCAGGAAACGCACTCCCCCGGCCCGGCCCGGCCCGGCGCGGCCCCGCTGCCCGGCACCCACCCCGGCGGCGGCGGCACATGGAGCGGAGCGGGGCGGGGGCCCCGCGCCGGGGGAGGCTCCGGGCACCGGCACTTACCTCCGGCACGGCCTCCCCCGCCCGCCGAGCTGCCGAGTCCGTGATGCAAAAAGAAAGAAAGAAAAAAAAAAAAAAAGAAAAAGAAAAAAATCCCCGGTGTCAGCAAATCGCTGTCAAATAATTTCCTTGCAGCAGGGAGCCGGGAAAAGCAGAAGCAGGAGGGGGAGGAGGCTGCGGGAGGCGGCGGGATCCCTCCGCCGCGATGGGTCTGGCCCCGGGTAGCGAAGCAGGAAGTAAGGTGTCGGTGGCGCCGCGGCCGCCCGGCCCCGCACCGCTCCCGCTCCCGCCCGGGCGGCGGCGCCGGGGGACGACACCGCGCCAGCCCTGGGGCCGAGGGGGTCCCGCCGGCGAGGGGCTGGGATGCAGCGGGTGCTCCCCTGGCGCCGGGATGTCATGCGGAGCGGGGCAGCCGTGTCGGGGCCGGGGACTGCGGGCGCTGTGGCCCGGCCTCCCCAGCCCCGGGGCGCCGGAGGGGGAAAGTGGCCGCGGTAAAGGCGGGCTCTCTCTCACCCGGGAGCTCGCCTGCCCTGAGCGGGGAAAGGCTGCTGCGCCTGCCGGGGCGGCTCCGGCTCCAGGGCGGCTCCTCCGCTTTGGGTTAATTTAGAAGTTAATACTCTAATACAGCGAGCAGTGTAGGAACTTGCTCCTGCGGTCACTGATATTTGCCATTGGTCGTCCTAAATTATTTTTTTTAAGTCTACAGAAACATTTTGGTGAAATACCTCATCGGTCCTTCTTCCCTTGGACTCGGCATTTGCATTAGATTGCACCAAAATGTTCCCTCGCAGGGAAGGATTTTACATCTTGGGGACAGATATGTGATGCATACAGCTTATGCAGTGCTCTGTTTAAGCTCACGGACAATGACAGACTGTAAGAAACCATCGCTGGGAAGAGAAAAACTGAAACAGGGATGGTTATAGGCCTACTTCTGCCTTCAAAGAGGGAAAAAAAACCCCAACAGACAAAACTCTCAAGGGTTATAACTGGAACAGAAAAAGGTCTTTGGTGTTATCATTTGTGATTCAGCCTTACATTATAATGGTTACCAGCAGCCTCATTTTCTTTTTATGGTCATCCTGGTTTCCTGGTTGCATGACACTTCCATCGGCCCGCTGTTCTTAATAATTTAACCTTTTATGAAATTGTTTTGATTTACAGTGTAGATTAGAGCAAGAGTGAAAAAGTATGATATCACCCCTTAGCTATTAAATTTCTTTGAACTATACACAAATGTGAGAAAGGATTGTTTCCTTCCTTGCCAGCTACTAATTTTCTAATTTTATTTTTACTTAACTGAAGAATACCATTCCAAATATTGTAAGTTCTCTGTGCTGAGCTATACTAAATCTATGCTGAGTTTTGGATTCAATGGTTGGCTTGTTTGCTTGCTGGAGTCCTAAGTCATATAAACTATGATGAAAATAGAATTAAAACCACAACTCAACATGTGCTTTGCCTCTGTTTGTTTTTTGTGTCTAGTCTGGAACCCAGAATAGCCCATATTACTTGTGATTTCCAAAATGACCTCTGAAAATAAGCAATGGAATTTAACAGTCTTTCCAGGTTTGTCTCAGCATCTCTATTGCTCAGTTAATCAATGCAAGGAAATCTCTGTTGAATCAGCTAGGTGTTATTTGATTTACCTGAGACACAAGGGTTTGAGGTATAACTCAAAATAGAAGCAAATGTCTAATTTAAATTTGAACAAAGAACCATTAGCTCAGTTTGTTAGAGCATGGTGCTAGTAAGGCCAGGACTGGGTGTTTGTCTCCAGTATGGGCCATTCACGTAAGAGTTGGACTTGATGATCCTTATGGTCCCTTCAAACCCAGAATATTCTGTTGATTATTAAGCATCCTTCTGACACGCTATCAATTGGACTCATCTTACTCTGCCATAACAAGTTTAGCTACACAAAACTCTTAGCTCTGGACAACATTTCCATAAAATTGTGTGGGCTGGCTACAGCCAGACTGCATTCTTTGTGTTTATCCTACCAGTTATGAGCTGGTCTCCATCAAAAGCACAAAACCTTAATTTGTGTTCTCAGTTTTCCTGATCCTTCTTCTAATCTTCTAAGGATTTGAGTATCAAGCTTCCCACTTTTGAATAAAAAAATCAGACTGCAATTTGCAGTATTCAACCTCAGAATAATTCTATGGGCTTGTCATGATGTTGTTCAGCAAGGATTTGGCAGGGATACCTGGCGAGTTGGTGAGCTGGGGGCTCTCAGGTCGTGGCCGGCCCAGCCGCCCGCTTGCTGCTGTCAGAAGAGGGAGACCTTGCCCTCTCTTCCCTGCCCGCCGAGCTGGT
Organism: Passer montanus; assembly: GCF_014805655.1. NCBI lineage: Eukaryota > Metazoa > Chordata > Aves > Passeriformes > Passeridae > Passer > Passer montanus. Next base: position 11,303,266 of record NW_024358722.1, on the reverse strand, counting down.
TCAGCTCGCCAAGCCAGAACACTCTTCCCTCTCTGGGCTAAGTTCCTGCCATTTTGGTGAGCTGCCTGGGAGATCAGCACGGGGGAGCTGGGGGGCCGTGGGGCGGGCAGGGCCAGGGCAGCCCTGCAGCGAGCTGGCACGGGGGCACTGCTGCCTCTAAAACCCCCCAGCGCTTACGAACCACACAAAAGCAGCAAATGTCTTACAGTAGCTGCATCACTCTGTCAGAGTCTTGTTAGCAATTAATGCATTTTAATTTTTTCCTAAGCGGGGCTGTTTCATAAATGAAAGCATTACAGAAGTTTAGAAGTGACAGAGGTCTCTGGTCATCCTCCTGGTTCATTCCTTTCTGGCACAGAATTGCTGTGTCATTATTTTCCCAAATGCCTTAGTTTTTATTTGAAGGCTTTGCCTTGAATTTGTAGGCTTTCCAAGAAAGACAATGCTGAAGAAAACATACTATGGCTGTGGTAGGAGGCAACATACCTTTGTTCAACAACTGGAGTCATTAAAATAAAACCACTTCAGACAACTTAAAAAAAAAAAATCACATTTATGCAAGTGTCTTACTGGTCAAAGTCGTAGCAGCCAAAATAGAGATGTTCATCCAGTTTCTTGGTTTTAGATGCCTATTCCCAGGTGGAATTTTGAATTGTGGATGTTATCCTAAAAAAAAATTAAAATCAGACTGTAATTATCTGAGTTCATTGAACAAGACTAATGACAGGCTTAGATTTGTTTCAAGGGGGAGCTTTTGAGCCATAAATTCTACTGATGGATTTAGGTTTAAAAGCAAGTTCAGTTTCAAAATGTGACATTCGACATAATGTGGACTTTATATTTGTAATTGAGATTATGGCCTTATTTTCCAGCTATTATGAAAATTTCAAGAGATGACAAATCTGCCCTTTGGTACCTGTTGTTTTGTTGTAATTACTGATCCACCCCGTGGTTAAACGTTTGACCTTGATTTTTCTTTTCAATTTGTGCATTTCCCAGTATGAAGTTGCTGGATCTTTCCTTTCTAAATCAGTTTAGTATCATGTGAATCTCTTGGATTTAGTCAGTCATTTTTCTCTTTCCTTTTCTGTGTATAAGACACACTGGGATCTTGCAGGAGTGGCACTGGTAGAATAGTTTTAAAAAGCCAAATGTGTGTTTTCTATGATAACATTCCCTGTGCATCAAAAGGGAAGTAAACACAGCTTCCCACAATATGAACACACACAAAAAAATACATTATTATTATTGGCAATGGGCTTGCTCAGAGAACAACAAATGCATAATTCCAGGTTGTCCCTGGAAACATTACCTCTGCTTTGTTTCAAGGTAATGTTAACAACACTGCTCTCGCCTCGGTGTTCTTTTCTTTCATGTACATTGGGGTGTGGTGTTTCTCCCTCTTAGGTCATGTCACCAGGAATCTCAGGACATGGAGAGCTTCCAGGATAAAATATCTTACCCTCTTCAGTGTCACTTCTGACTGCATCCATTGCAAGTTAGAAAAAATGGCCAAGGGTTGAAATGGAGCTAAATATTTTTAGTAGAAATGAATAATTTCTATTAAATGAAATTATTCATTCTAGAAAATGATTTTTTTTAGTGCATCAGGATCCCAGCTACTGCAAACTACCATGTACTTCCCTTTGTCCACTTCCACCACCCAGGTGAGGAGCAGACCTGTGTCAGAAGAGCAACGTCCCAGCCTTGCTGGTCCAAGTTGCCTCTTGTCCAGTGAAGTGAATGCTCTGATTCCAGATATGAGGCAGTCATGGATTTCACTGGCAGCCTAGTATGATCTCAGACCATGCTGCTGCCATTTGAAAAGTAATCCTGGAAGTAAGAGTTTTTAATTTATTTTTTTTTCTTTCAGCCAGATTGGTTTGCTGATTGCAGAGCATAAGGAATGGTGCAGGAAATGTGCCAAGGGGAGGAGAGGATGAAAGCATGCTGCTTTCATTCAGACTTCTGGTGAAAGCCCTGCTCACAGGGCCCCTCACTACAAGAAAAAATTGAGGTGCTGGAGCATGTCCAGAGAAGGGCAACAGAGCTGGTGAAGGATCTGGAGCACAAGTTTTAGGAGCAGTAACTGAGGAAATGGAGATTGTTTAGCATGGAGAAAAGGAATCTCAAGGGAGACTTCACTGCTGTCCACAACTACTGGAAAGGAGGCTGTAGCAGGGTGGGGGTTGGTCTCTTCACTCAATTAACAAGCAATGGAACTAGAAGAAATGGCCTCAAGTTGCATCAAGAGAAATTTAGAATGGGTATTAGGAAAAAATTTTTTATGGAAAGTGTAGTCAAGCATAAGAAGAGGTTGCTCAGGGAAGTGGTGGAGTTACCTTCCCTGGAGGGGTTTAAAAGATGTGCCAGATGTGGTGCTAAGGGAGAGTGGAGTGGTGGATTTGGTAGTATTAGGTTAATGGTTGGACTCAATGATCCTAAGGGTCTTTTACAACCTGAATGATACTATGAATCTTTTCATGAATGCTAAAACAAAAGTGAATTGTGATGTCTAAAGTCCTGCTAGCCCTTATGCAAGTTACTGCCTCCAGCTACATGGATTTGCTTCCTGTTTGCACCCAACGCTGACACTACTTCCCTGGTGAGCCGGATCACCTCCCAGTGCTGGCAGAAATGCCCTGTCGCTTTTTCCCATACATAGTTTCACTGAGTCAGCCAGACAAACAATAGAAAAGGAGGCAGGACTGTGTGCTCAAAAATGGGACAGCCACACCACTTTAAATTGTCTCTAATTGTCTCAAAGACACAGCTGCTATCTCATCTGACAGATAAGATGCTTTCTAAGAAGGTCCAGGTAGTGGACAAAAACAAAAGGAAAACTGAAGCTGCACAGCTGTTTGCACTGCAGTCAGCTCTGGAAATCCACAAGTACTAGTCTTCTTTCAATGTCAACCTCAGGAACATTTTAGCAAAGCTTTGAGTTGCCCATCTCTAAGTCAGACACTGAGCTGTGGAGCTGCTCCTTCAGCACAACCTGCAGTAGCTGCTCAGCCCCTGGAGCTCTGGGCCAGTGCTGGTGGAGCTGGGTGCTGCTGGATGAGAGAGCCTCCTGGCAGCTCTTGGTGGGACATGGCTTTAATCTTTCTGCATCTCCCTGCAGCTGGGCACACAGGAGATACAATGCCACTGCACAGGGATGCCCTGAAGCAAATTAAATCATGTAAAGTGCTTAGGAATATTTTAGTAAAGAAATTACAGATAGGCATGTGAGAAATTGTGATGACTTAAAGACTTTTTTTTTCAGTAACACTATTAGTGTTTTGCAACTGTGTGTGAGCCTTAGAGAGGAGAAAGAGCTAGATACATTTTTGCTTCATTTGGTTTGTGCCAGTTCTCATTCCTCTTGGAAGAGTTGCTTATACTATCATGCTGTCAGGAATAATCTGTGGGCATATACATGTGCACACAAGAGACACAGTGACATGGGCCATCTTGCAGGATCTTGTCCTAGTGCGCAATGCTCCAGTTTGTGTGGCTTTTTCACATGCCAGAAAAGAGGAAATGTTTTATCTTATACAATACACTGACATATGTATTTGTAAATTTACAAATTTGTTTAATATATACACATTACATAAATTACATTACATATGTTTGTAAATTATGAATGCATAAACATATTAAACCGATGTATCTTCATAAAAATAACATAAGTGAAAATATTTTTTAATAATTCCCAGATTTTAAGTTGATGGTGTGGTTTGAACTATTCTGCACTTTAAAACCATTGACTGTGGATCTGAGTTGGGAATACAATCAGGGGCCAGTAATACTGTTTCCATTTTACAGATGGCTAAAGCAGGGAACAGAGGTCATCCAGTGTCATCCAGGAATGTAGCTGCAGGTAAAGTATGAAAAAATTCTCCTAGGTCTTTGCACCTTGCTATGTCTTGATGACTGACCAGTATTGTTCAAGTAAATCTTATGCCCGATTTGAAATGTTTGGAGCACATGCAAGAAGCTTTATCCCACTGGCTTTGTATGCACTCCCAGTGGTAACAGGTGAAAACTGCTCTATGAAGAAGCACACCTTAGTCTAAATCTGCTGCTGTTGTACTGTTGGAAAAAAATACATAGTCCTGTTTGCAAAGATTCAATTATATTACACTATTTAATGAAAACTGCCTTTACAGAGGCACCATAAACTTGAAATGCAGTAAAATCCAGTGAAATTACAGATTTAAGGTACTGTCTCCTACTACTTTTGTTGAATGTCCCCACCAATCTTTCTGAATTGTTTTATCTTGGCCTTAAAAATCTGTTATGTGATAAAATTGATATATAAAAAAGAGGCTTTAGGACAGCTTGCTACAGAGAGCTGTATTAACTTCTAATGTGTTTGTTGAAGAAGAGAAATCCTACTTTTGAGTACAGGAGGAAAAATGAAGCTGAAAAGTTTTCTAAAGATAAAAGAAATAGAAAAGATGTATGATGAGAGTAGAAGGAAGCCTGGCATATTAACTTTAAGTTACAGTTAATCTAAATAACTTTACGTAACAGAAGGATAATATCTAAATACAAATATGATTAAGTCACTGTGGTTCTCTACTGCAACATGAAATGTGTCTGATTCAACTGGCAACTGATATCAAGATTAAAATTTTATTCCTTTTTCAAAATTTTGTCTGTTGGAAGTGGATGCAATATTGACAATAGCACACTGCATATTATGTGGAAGAACACAGACAGTCACCTATGATCAGAACTCTCCCTGTCATCCCATTCACCCTACTTTCAGCCATTCCTGTTTTCTATTTTGTATTCTTCAGCACAGAAGCAAATGATTTTGCTGATTTAATTCAAAATTGAATGTACCCTGTGTAGGCTTTGTTGAAGGAGTTTAAAATAGCCATCCACATCTTCTGCTGTGAACTTTCCCATTCAGAACTGTAACCTGAATTTTTATACAAGCCTTTTATAGTCATATACATACCAGTTACTTCAAGGTCTCACTGTGTCTTACTTATTTGTTTCTTACATATGTGACAGTGGGCAGATATGCATTTAAACTGTATGGATACAGCTGTCAAGATTTAAAAATGCTATTAACTCACATGGCTAGATTCATACTGTACATCCAATATTTACACAGTATATTCTGTTTATAGTGATGTAGGGCACTTTACATCATCAGATAGAAATAAGCTGTACTGTTTCACAATTTTAGTGATGGGAATGCACTTCTAGAAGACAAGCATTTACATTTTTGTGTCCTTTATATTTTTGTGTCACTGTTTTCATTTGGTGGCACCAAAACACTTGAAGAGGTGAGAGCTGCACAGAAAAACAGAAAGCAGAAAATGCAGTGAAGTTACTGTACATCTGCTGTGAAACATGGAACTGCAAGGAACCCCTATAAAGCAGGTTAACAAAACTAATAGTAGAAGAAAACCAATTGGCTTTGTAGGTGAGAGGTGACAAATCCAGGCATATGTAAGCATGTGAAATCTTTCTGATGGACCAGTTTTGCTTCTGGAGAAGTAACTACCTCTATCACATTCAAATGGCCTGTGAATCTCCAAATTAGTATGGAAGTTGGGAAATTAAACAGGGCATCTCCAGAACAATCTCTTGTAGTGCTCCTGGTACAAGCTTAGGTCTGTGAGACTAAAGTTCTCAGACTTTTGGGTCTGTTCTGTTGAGAAAAGAGGCAGTGGTGCAAATGAGGCATGAGATTTTTTTCAGAGGTGAAAAAGAAGAGACCTTCTTTTGGGTCACTAAAGTGTGGAATTTTCCTATGAAAGTCTTCAAAGTTTTCTTCTAGACATGAGTAGTATGAGCTGGTCCTCCCATATCTGAGAGCTCCCTGGGAACCCACCAACAATGACTGGAAAACCTAGGGACCAGAAGGCTCATCTTTTAAGTCTGCAGTACCTACAGCATTGCCAGCTTGCTAGAAAAGCTTGAAGAAATTTGGGGAGGGAAAAGAGGTTTCTCAAATCAACTTTTGCTTTAGTTGACGTGTTGGTCTACAGAATCCATTTCACTTTATTCAGAAATTCTAACAGCAACAAGGCAAATTTTAACAGAAACAAGGTGTTTCCCTGGGTATATATTTTACAGCTTATGTGTCCTCTTATCATGCCAACACATCTAAACCCCCTTGGGAGGACAAGTACAGCTCTGTGGATGAGCCCCATGCCAGTTGACTGACTAATCTAGCAGCTACCAATAGCTGAAGATTGAGGCACTGATAATTCCTCTGCACCTCAGACAGGGGCAAAGGAGCTAATTATACTCGGATTGTCTATCAGTTGAGGAAATCCCCAGATGAGGAGTTGTGGGTGTATTTCACTTTTCATACACTACTTGAGTGATGCGCTGGGAACAGAGGAGGGCAAAAAATAAATTCAGCCCTAATTACTCATACTGAACTTGTGGCCTTCTTAAACTATGCTCAACTCGAGAAGCAAACCCAGGGCTGAGAGAGACTTCTTCCAGACTTGTTTTAAGACTGCGCCATTAGAGGCTGCTCTCACTGAAGTGTCTGCCAAAAACCTCTTGAGTGTGTGTTTAAGGAGCAGTCCTGCGTGGAGGTCCTTCCCTGGTGGTGTGCCAGTATTTTTCCCTTCTTATTAGAAGACTATCTGAAGATCTTGGACCTGTTCCACACTTAAACTCCAAGCATCTTTATTGTCTATCCGTCCTTGCAATATGAGAGGCCAGAAACTTTTACTGTCTGGCCTTTTGTAAGTCTTGTTTCACTATCTGGGTAATATAGATTTCTTAGTTTCCCATTTCCACTTTTGTAATGTTTGTTATATTCAATTGTATGTCTTGGGGTTTATTTCTGCAGCTCCTGCCTATGCTTCATGCAGTTTTTCATCTAATCTGCAATTGCTATCTATACTCTCAATCAGCTCATCTCGATTAGTAATAGATCCAGTCAGTTCTTGTGTTTGCATACACTCTAGGATGGTAATGTTTTGTCTTGCCAGCAGAGATTTTAAAGTTGTGATAACCTATATGCTTGTCTGAGGGATGTGAAAATAGTGTTATGAATGTTGTTTATGAAAACCGGGGTTCCCAACCTTCAGTTGTTTTCACATACTGTAGCTGACTGTCCTCAAAGAAGCGACAAGCAGAACAGACAGCGTTGGCAAGCCCATCGTTCACATCTGATCCTAACTAACTAACCATGAAAATCCTCAGCATTTTGCCTCAGTTACCTCTATGTAGATACCACTTTGAGGACAGTTTTATTTAATTCATTCTACACTTTCTTTGCTCCATTTTAGACTCTGATTATACTTTATCTCCTCTTCCTAATTTTTTTTTCTACTGACCTTGCACTATGCATAAACATTCTTCATAGGGAAATTAGCGAGCTTTTTGTTGTTAATTTTTTATATCTTAGTTTTTGTGCCCAGTACATAATGATCCACTTACATCTCAACTTGCATGCTGCAACCTCCGCTTTCGACTTCTCTTTCCTGCCAACAAAACAAGTTTATTTTCTAATAACTTAAAATACCTCCTTTTATCCTTAACTCTCTAAAGATGCTTTCCTCCTTCTTTGTTAATTAATTCTCTCTGTTTCCAAGGATCCTCTGCCGAGGATTGTGCCTGTCTCCTTCTGTGCCATGTTCTGCTCTGAGCTGGAAAGCCACAGGTAGGCACTTCTCCCTCCTCTCCCATTCCTGAGCATTGCAGTTAGAAGGATGCCAGCTTGCCCAAAAGGGGCTCTTGGCCAGTTTTTGAGCAAGTGTTTTGAAAACTAGTTAGGCAGTTTTCCCACTGTAGACAGGCTCGTGGAAGGACCATTAATTACTCACTGCAGGCTTAACTATGGGCAGAAAAAGGGGGCTTTTGTGCAATTGTCAAACCCTCACCATTATTTCTACATGTTGGTTTTGTATTTAATAGGATTACATGACTTCTTTGCTCTATATGCCAAAATGGATGGTTCCTTTCAGTAATAAAACAAAGCCAATAACCTGAAAGGAAACACGGCTCAAAAGCACAAACTTGACCTCTGAGTGACCTTGACATTTACAGACTAAAAAGAACTTTTCTTTGAACAGACAGAAGTCAGGGAGCCAGCAAGAACCAGGAGAAAATGGTTTTGTTGCTTTCTGATTACATTGTTTAAACCAACATACTACATGGTTTACAATACTTCATTACAATGTATTAGGGCCTGGAGGTGATTTAATGTCTGTTTATAACTGAGACTAATCTTGAAATAAACAAATGAATGTTTGGAAAATGGATGAAGCTGTTCTGCCGGAGACAGCGTTAAATGCATCTCTGAAGAGTAAATCATGACTGTAGAGCACTTAAATGCTTTTTATTTCTACCTTCAGTTGTATTTCAGTAGTTTTATCTAGCAAAATTAATCATGGTGCAGTAAAAAATTTCTAATTGGTTAGGACTGCCTAGCAGCCATACATTCTATAACAAATCCACAATTTAAAAACTGTTTAGCCCTTTAAAATCAGGGGAAAAGATAAACTAGAATATGCTGTAGCATTATACTAGGCACCATGGTGATCTAAATTAAATCTGTTACAACCTGTTCTAATTTAAAATTGCTCCGTTGTGTGAATGAAGGGGAAAAGAAGAAGAGTTAGTTCACTTGTTCAAAGCATTTTCATATTCCCAGATAAATCTTTCATCCACCCTGCTTGTGGCCTGTATGTTCCCATTTCCTTTGTGCATCCCCTGTGTAACTGCACATAAATGTGGCTTCCGACGGAATCAAGAACTCTTTCTCCAGTGGTTCAGTATCAGTTTTCTGTCAGCCAAGAACAAGCACTGTCACTGAGTGCCACCATCGGATGCCCAGCTGCTCTCGACACTCAGGAGCTCCTCTGCAGTGCTGAGGCAGAGACCTTGCTTGCTACAGGAGGTTGCTCCAGTTTCTTCTCCCAAAGGATAACTTCAGCACTCATCCTGCCATTCATCTCTGCAGGCAACTCCTTGGCCACTTGTGCTTTCTCCCTGTCCTGCCTCTCCTACCACCCCAAGTCCTATTCATGGCCCCAAGGCACTGCACAGCACATTTCTCTTCTTCTAACATCTGACTCATTTCAAAAATGCCTTGAATTTCCCGAAGTATCAGCCACTAAGCGCTTAACGTTTGATTTGAGGGGGTGGGGGGGATACAAAAGTGAAGTCTCATGGCTGCTCCAGCCCCAGCACCCACCCACACCCTTCCGGTTGCCGGCTGGAGCAAGCGGGAGCCGGGAGCGCGGGCTGGAGCGGCGGGAGCGGGGCGCTCCTGCAGCGCCGTGCCCGCGCCGCCTGCCGGCACCTGGCGCCGGCAGCGGGAAGAGCAAGGGGAACCGGGCTCGTCCCTCGCCTCCCGCCGGAGCCTCCTGCGGGAAGCCACCACAGCGGGCATGGCTCAGCAGGGCTGCTTAACCTGCCTACCCCACCACGTCCCACACCGCTGGAGCTGCTTTGGGGCCCTGAGCTTTGACAGCGCACTTGCTTGCGCTGCAGTCGATGCTAAATGCCGTGACTGCTCTTTCGTAGTGCAAGGGTTCTAAAGGTCTGCTCCGACGGCAGCACAGCATCGACTGTTGCACTCCATACACTTCATACGGCTGACTGTCTCTCTGTATGCCCCCCTCCTGCCACTTTGTTTGCCACGCAAACACAAGTGGCAGAAGTCTCAAGAATATTTGAGTTTGTTCAAACTTGCAAAGTAGTCAGCCGCGTGAAAGAAGGTCCTGCGAAGGGGGAGCTTGCAACATAAGCCTGTAGGTTCATTGGCATCAATAAGTGCAGGGGAAGACGTTAGCTCTACAGAACAAATTTCAAGTGGTTCTTGGACATTCCTAGGTGTTAAAGCTGACCAGCTTTGAGCCACAAACATAGACTTTCTTGTTACCAGCTCACAGACCTCTTTGTATCCTAAAATCATAGAATGGTTTGGGCTGGAAGACACCTTAAAGATCATCTAGTTTGAAACTGCCTGCTGTTAGCAGGGACACCTTCCACCTAAGCAGGTTGCTTAGAGCCTCATCCAACCTGGCCTTAAACACTTCCAGGGATGGGACATCCACAACTTCTTTGGGCAATCTGTTCCAGTGCCTCGCTATTCTCACAATAAAGCATTTCTTCCTAATATATAATCTGAACCTACTCTCTTTAGTTTGATCCATTCCTCCTTGTCCTGTCACTATAGGCTCTTGTAAAAAGTCCATCGTTCTTGTAGGATCATTTCAGGTAGGAAGGCCACAATTGGAGCACCCAGAAGCCTTCTCTTCTCCAGGCTGAACAATCCCAACTCTCTCAGCATTTCCTCACAGGAGAGGTGCTCCATCCCTTTAACCATCTCAGTTGCCTCCTCTGGACTCTCTCCAACAGGTCCATGTCCTCCCTGTGCTGGGGACCCCAGAGCTGGACACAGCACTGCAGGAGGGGTCTCACCACAGGGGAACAGAGAGGCAGAATCCCCTTCCTTGGCCTGCTGCCCAGGCTCCTTTTGATGTAGCCCAAAACACATTTGGCTTTCTGGGCTGCCAGTGAACATTGCTGGGTCATGTCCAGCTTTTCATCCACCAGCACCCCCAAGTCTCTCACTGCAGAGCTGCTCTTGATCTATTCATCCCCAGCCTGTATTAACTGCTGTGTCTAAATACACACTAGCAGTGTTCTGAATTTACAGTGAAAACAGATGAGATCAGACATATTTTTGCATGTGTAGTTTTTTATCCCCTTTGCTCCCATGTTAGTTTTTCCCCCTGTGCAATTCATTGGAGACTATTATCTTAGCTTCTGTTAAATCTCTTTTAGAGGTTGATGTTTTAACTTACCAGCTTGAGCTCTAGACTGCTGACACGTTACGCTGCAGAAAGCAGTGAAATTATAATGAACTGAGTTGGCACTGTATTTTTTCTAAGGCACTGCGTGATGAAAATAAATCATGTTGTCCCCTTGACATGATCCACTAATGAAGATGCACATCCTCTTGCCCTGCCTTCTTACTGGATGCGAGAGCCCTTCCTCCGTCTTTTTTCTTCATTTCCACTGTAGAAGAAGCTTTCTAATTCTGCACATTGGTTTGCTTAGCAATATTGCTGTTGCCTAATGCAATAAAAATCAGTTATGTAACTGCCTTTGCTAGACTTGCAGAGAGCGTTCACCAGACGGGAAAACGGCCACAGTATCTTTATGCTTTCATATGCCTCCTATATTTGCTGTTATTATGCAATATGCTCTGCTTTCAGAATATTTTTAAAAATAATTTTCCTTAACATCATGTTTAGAATATTATACACTTATAATCTAAGCTCATGCAAAGACAGAGAGGGGAAAAAAAATAAGCTTATTCGGATTTATTGCTAAAAGGGCTGATATTATAGCACTAGTGCCTCCAAGGAACAAAGAATCGCCTACAGGTTGTCAGATAGTATTTTTAATACTCTAATTCTGAACCAAATTCCTAAAATAACCTGTGTTTGCAGATTACCGTGTGCTCTTTTGTTCTGAATAATGTCTTGCTTAGTGAACTGTGTCTTATCAATCTACCAAATACTGGGTGTCATTGTTCACCTCATTCACAATTCATCTTTTAATTAACATTATCACAGGAAAAATTCTATTTTGGTCAGCATAATTTGTCTTTGGAATTGGCAGTACAGAAATAAAAGAATTACCATCTGAATTTATCTGAAGACTATGAAGGAGATGGTGACTACAAACCTACCTCATCTTGCACTGAAGAGTAAGGGAGAGAAACCATATAAATGATAATAGCTTAAAAATTGTATTTGCTATGTAAAAATCACTACTTTGGTCATTCAGTATCTACTAAGCAAACAGTTTCATCAAAATTACTGTTACTGAAAATACAAACCGGAATTCCTCATTTAGACACATGCTTTTTTTTTGGTGGAAAGAGTTGCTGACTTAGGGAAGATTTAGGAGATACAAATGTCTTTTCAAAGTGATGTTTTTAGATATAGGTATGTAATATCAACTTCATGCAGCAAAAGGCTGATCATTTGCTTTAATAGTTAAACCTCAAATTAAGTTGCAAGTGCATTATTGTTTCAGTGAACAGCCACGGAAGCACCTTTAAAATGTTTTTTAACTGTACCAGGAAACATTTCACAGAGAATTGAAACATTTCTGAATCCTTCTCACAAGACTCACCTTTCATAATGATTTCCAGAAAACTCCATTAAATAGCATGTTGTTTTTCTGAGTCTTCTTTATAAACATTTATCCCTGCAGTCTAGATATGCAGTATTTTTCTATTTACATTCAAATTAATACAGTGATGTCAAATTGACTGCGTCTAGGGTACAGTGAACACACCAGCAAACCAGCTGCTTAAAAATTTCTTCCAACATCCCTTTACCTCTTGATTTCATCCATTTCTAGTTGCAAATGCAACAGGCCCTGAAGATGATCATGTTCAAGCAGCATTCAGCCAGGATAACAAGAATTACTGGATGCTGAGTCCTCTGGAGCATCCTCTACTGGAGGTCCTTTTCTTTTAAACCAGCCTGGCTGCCATGGGTGAGTTCTGGTGCATCAAGAAGCAGTCTTCAAATGAGTGTTTCATTAGTGCTTTCTAAAACAGATTTAAGAAAGGAACCATCAGTCTCCCCTGTGACAATTAATATTTCCTCAATTATACCTATTGTGCTGGTTTAGCATGGGTAGTTATTTTTCTTCCCAGTGGTTCTCTAGTATGGGGCTCTATTTTGGATTTGTGCTGAACACAGGGTTGATAATATGGAGATGTTTTTTGTCATTGCTGAGAGGGGCTTACACAGCTTTCTGCTTTTTGTGCTGCCACGCTGGGAAGTTGGGGGTGCATGGGATATTGGGAGGAGACACAGCTGGGACAGGTGACCCCAAGTGACTAAAGGGATATACCAGACCGTAGGATGTCATGCTCAGTGTATAAAATGGGGAACAGAAGGAAAAGAGAGGGACTTTTTGAGTGATGGTGTTTGTCTTTCCAAATAAATGCTACACGTGATCGAGCCCTGCTTTCCTGGAGATGGCTGAACAGCTGCCTGCCCTTGGGAAGCAGTGAATTGATTCCTTGTTTTTATTTGTTTGTGAGTGCAGCCTTTGCTTTCCCCATTAAATTGTCTTTATCTCAAGCCACAATTTTCTACCTTTTACCCTCCCAATTCTTTCCCCAATCCTACTGGTTGGGGGGTAAGCAAGTGGCTGTGTGGTGCTTGGTTGCTGTCTAGAGTTAAACCAGGGACCTTTTCACAGTGTTCTTAACGGACACAGCATTTATTAAAAATACTCATTGAAGTTAATTGATCCCCAGTCAAACTATCATTTTGGTTTCTTTTTTTTTAACTTTTAAAATTTATTTTTATTTTTAATGGCAGAGGCAAGCAGTGCTTGAACAGGCAGTTGGGAGATGAAAGAGGTATAGATGATATCTGCATCTTTCATAACCATGGTCTGTAGCATTCTATGAGCTGTCTTGTGTGTTGAAAGCATGGTGAGGCCCAGAAACATCTCAGCTAGAGCAGAGAAATGCCATGAAGATTTACTATTAACCCTGCTGAAACATTAAAATGGTCTCTATTTCTCTTTTTCAGTTTCTATCTGGTAATAGACTTGGTAAGACTTAGGCTTTTTGGCAGAAGATAAAGGCAGTCTTCTCAACCTTAATTATTACTCCTGAATTTGAATAGTGTCTTTGCTTATGAAGTAAATGGCACGGGCTAAATATTATGGAAAATTCTTCCCAAAGTTGTAAAAAATGATAGGAAGTTGTTATATTTATATTGAAATAATGTATTTGTAGGGTAATTTCTGTTTGGGTTGCCCACTTTGCTAGGTAAAATAAGATGCTTTTCACATTACCAAACTCCAGAATTTTTCTTACATTTTCTTCATGCAGCTCAGAAAGGGAAACAATTAAGTCATACAGCTTTCCTTCACCCTCTGCTATTTTCCAAAGAAGATTCATATTCGTATTCCTTAGACATGCAGAGTGCATGAATGAGAAATAATGTGGGCTTTACTGATCTTCTAAGGAATATGTAATTATTTCCTGCATTTTAAGAACAATTACTTAAGAAGTGGCAAAGGAGATAAAAATAAATACAGTAAAACATGTACCCTGCATATAGGAAGGGTACATACAAAAGGAATTTATGCTTATTCTTGGGAAACTCGATATGTAAATTATTAATCGAAGGAAGAATGAGGAGAAGGGGGAGAAAAGGAGATTAAAAAAAGGAAGAAGCAACCATGCATACTCATTATGAGAATTCTTACAAAGTTTTAAGGAATATAAGATGTGAAGTGGCACTCACTTTCAGTGCACAGCTTTTCTGTAACTTAGCAGTGTTTGGCAAAGGCAACATTTTAAGGTGCCTTCAGCTAGTACTGCAGGCAGTTATGACTTGCTCTGCCTTTCCTACCTGTTTATTCCCCTCCCATGCATTGTCTAGATTTGGAAGTGTAAATTCTCCAGAGCAGAGATTTCCTCAGAAGGATTTGCTAGGTTAGGGTCCTGCTGGGTGGGTCCTTATCTCGGCCATGAAGGCTGATAGGAGGTGTGAGGTAGAAATAGCACTCAGCTTGTGCACGATGCTTATGTGCATGCAGAAGCTGCCAGCAAGTGAAGGAAGGTGTGTTTGTAAACCCCAGCATGCTCAGGTGCCCCGTGGCTGCCCACACAGTCAGACACGTCTGCTTGGTTTGGGCCCAGCTGTAATTACAGAGGCAAGCCCATGGCTACAGCAGTGGTACAACAGGTTTTCAGAAAGACCTCGTAAGACGCTGAGCCTGCATGTGCTGAAAAGGAGTTGTGGAGGTTGATTGTTTGCAGGGTTTGGTGGGGGTGGCTTGTTTTTGAGGGGTAGACTGGCCACCCCACTTGAGTGAGCAAGCCACGCCTCAGTTTGGGTCGCTCCCTGGAAGCTGAGTAACAGAATTTATAGCTTCTGCTACTTAGTAACACTTGTATTAAAGCCACAGATGCTGCGTTCATATAATTTACCGATTTATTTTCTTTCCACCTGCATGGGATGTTGGAGGCTTCCAGGAAGCCCTCACTGTCCACTGGCAGTGCTGACAAGGGCATTTCACTGACGGGGGCACCCAGCTTTGCCAGCTGCACTGGAGATGTCCCCAGTCCCAGACATCACTTTGCACTGGGGGAGACTGGTGGACAACAAGCTGGTGGTGCTGCTGTTCAACAAGCTGCCCATGAGCCAGCAGTGTCCTTGTGGCCAAGGCAGCCAAAAAATCCTGGGGTGCATTAGGAAGAGCATTACCAGCAGGTCAGGGGAGGTGATCCTGCCCCTCTGCTCAGCTCTGGTGAAGCCCCACTGGAAGTGCTGTGTCCAGTTTGGGGCTCCTCAGTACAAAAGAGATGTGGAGCTTCTGCAGCAGGTCCAGCGGAGGACAGTGAGGATGACTGAGACACTGGGGGATCGCTCTTATGAGGAAAGGCTGAAGGAGCTGGGTCTGTTCAGCCTCAAGAAGAGACGTCTGAGAGGTGACCTCATCAATGTCCATCAGGATGTGAAGGGAGGGTGTCAAGAGGATGGAGGTGGGCTCTTCTCAGTGCTGCTGAGCAATAGGACAAGAGGCAAGGGGTAGAAACTGATGCACAGAACTCCCACCTGAACATGAGAAAGAACTTCTTTACAGTGCAGTGACTGAGCACTGGAACGGATTGCTCAGAAGTTTTGGAGTCTCCCTCACTAGAGATACTCAAGAACCGGCTGGAAGAAAACCTGTGCCGTGTGCTCTGGGATGACCCTGCTTGAGCAGGGAGCTTGGACCAGATGTGTTCCTTTCCAGCCTGACCTATCCCGTGATCCTGGGATTCCGTGAGGCGAGAAGGGCAGGCGGCGGGCGGAGGCGGCCGTGGGGCGGGTACCGACTGCCGGCCTGGCCCCGCAGGTCCCGCAGCGCGGCCCCGGGCACGGAACGCCGTGTGCGGGCCGAGCAGCGCCGCGGAAGGACTGCAGCCCCCAGAACGCGGCGCGGCGGCCGGTGACGTGCGGGAGGCGGGGCGGAAGTGTGTGTTCCCCGGGCTGGGCTGCCGCCCGGGCCCCGTTCCGGCTGTCCCGGCCGCGGCCTCGGCAGCGCGGGGCAGGGGGCAGGAGGAGGCAGAAGATGGCGGCGGACCTGGAGGCGGAGGTGCAGGCCATTGACAAGAGCCTGCTGGAGTGCTCCGCCGAGGAGATCGCCGTGGTGAGGCGGGGGCCCGGCGCGGGGAGGGAGTGGGGGCTCGGAGGCCGCGGCAGGCACCGGCCTGGGGAGACGTTCCCGAGGCCGCGGCGAGGCCGCTCCGCGGGGCGAGAGAGCTCTCCGGGAGGGGCTGTCCCTCTCGGGGCTGGCTCGGAGGGCACCCCCGGCCGGCAGCGGCGTCCCGCTGTGGCCTCAGCGCGCTGTTGTCGCCAGCGTCGCTGTTGCAGCAGCCGAAGTCCATGGCAGCGATCAGCCAGCTTTTCCTGTTGTGCCGGCTGGCGCAGGTGCTGGCTCCCTGGAAGCCGCCTGGACGTGGCCATCCCCTGCCGGGGGCGGCCGGGCATCTCGCCCCTTCCTTAACTGCTTCCTGAAGTTACCTTCCTCTGCCTCTGCTGCCCCTTCGCCTCTCTCTGCCGGCAGTCACGCCTAGACCTGAGGAGATCCCCCCCTCCCTGTTAATTTAGGTGGATATCTGATCCCAAATACGCTTCACAGTGTTAAAGTGCCATTTCAGGATTCTTCCTTTCTCCCCAGTGTTTAAGATGCGGTCTGGAAAATCTTGCAGTAGTTAATCTTAGGATTATTAGAATGAGGTGTTTGTAGAGGAAATATTAGTAAAATCAATGTAACACTTGAAGACATCTACTTCTGTTTATATACTTTTCCTGTTCTTACAAAGAGTAGCTGGAAGAGGAATGTAGTCTTGATGGTGAAGTCTTAGGAGGAAGTTTTGTTTCTGACATAAATGTTTGTCCATTTAGACACTTGGGCATTTGAGGAACTGGATGTATGCGTTAAAGTATTGAGACTGCTCATGTGCATATGGTAGGATAAAACCTTGAAGAGCTGTCTGTGTGTGTCTCAATGGGAATTACAGTGGCTGCTTTCCAAATGAAAATAAAAGACTGTTATAATTCAGATTATGCTTGTATATCTTCAGTGCAGACAAAGGTATGATTAGATGGGCAAATGTGCATAGTTAGCTATATCCTAGCTGGTTTAGCTCCCGGATTAGTCTTCCTTCTTCTCTACAGCAAACCAAATAATTTCATCAAATGATTATAAAGTAGTCCAAATTGAGCCCAAATTACCTTGTCTATGTGAATAGCAGATGTTTTTTCTGGGTCACACTGTAGGTAAACTCAAGGCAATCAGGCACCCAGGGGAAAGCATTTAGGAATGTGCTGTAGGTAGCAGTGCCAGCTTAAATGTAGTCAATTCTTTCTCATTTTTATTTGTCATCACCTGCACAAGCTCCAATTCTGAAATCTATCATTCAAATCTAGTGTGGTTTTTCTGCCTCCTTTGCTGATAGCATTACTTTGCTGATAGCCCAGTATTAACAAAAGAAATATTGTCCCAAAGCAATAGTTGCAGCACTTAAGGCTTCAGTTTCTCATGGCAACAACTTAATAATAAACTTTCAAAGAGCAAAAATAATAAAAATAAGTTCTCTTTAACATAACATGAGCCTGCATTGCAAGTTTTTTTTTTTTTGGTGTAGCTAAAAACCCCATAAATTGCACCTTTTAGCTTTTGAAACAGAAGTGAGTTATTTTATGGCTTATTAGTTTTCTACATTTTGTTCTCCTGGTATCTCTTACTTAGATGGAAATTTTATAGAAACCCTGATGAACCATTAGGTATTTACTTATGTAAGGTGTTGTTTGATCAATACTGTGCACTTTTTTTTTTCCCCAGGGCAGTTAAAGTTGTTGCAGGAGAGTGTGAGGAGGGAGGAAGTGAAGAGGAATACACTTCCCTTTTTAATAAAAATCCTCTCTTGGGAGAGTAGAATATTAGCTTTTCTTGCGTGTGACTTCGGGTTAGAAGAAAAGACAAATACTAATTGAAACCTCGCCTAAATGCGGAATGCTTTTATGAAAGAACAAATTCCAAAGTTTTGAGTAGTTTTTCTGGAGTTCAGTGCTCCCCAGGTAGCGATTTAGAAAGGCAGTACAAGGTATGTATATATATATCTATTAACAGTCTTACTTGCACAACAGACCTGTGAGTTGCCTTCCTGGCAGCTCTTAGAGTCACATCTGTTTCCTTGTCCTAGTAGCCTGGATTTCCTTCTGGTATTATTTCATCCAGGATCTGATTTTCAAAACTGTGTGTGCAGTTATGTGCGTAGAACTGGCTCCACAAACGGATTTAGGTGTGATGACGTTCATCATTGCCACACCTAGCTCTCAGACAGCTACTCCCAGAATTTTTGGGATGGGAAAGCCATTTACTCGAGGAACAAGAATTTTCTGTGCCTAGGTATTTGTCTGAGCTTGTAGTGTAGCTAGTATGTACTGTGTGTTTTCTAGATAGAAATTAGTAATATATTGCTGAATTAAAAGTCTGACATTAAAGATATTTTGCTGAAAAATTCCTGCAGTTTAATAACTAGTATATGCTATAGAAATAATGAAAAAACAAGCTTATTAAATGGAAATCATGGAAAAGATTAAGTCACTGCCACTGTGATTGAGTTGTTCCTGGCAGTAGTAGCAATTTGGCAAAACTGATGAAAGGAGAGGAAAAGATGAATGAACTGGTGGGAAAAATAAAATTCTTGTTTAAAACTTTACTTTTCAATCTTTTTTTTTCTTACGGTATTCTCTGAGTCGTGGTGGGAATGGTGAGATAATCTGTAGATTTCTAGATTCTTGGCTATGGCTTTTTGGCAACCTCTTCCCATGGACTTCCTTGGGAAAAAAACTGGGCTTTGACCATCAAAGCTAGATGAATATAGAAAGATTTAGTCAAACTTAGGAAAAGAGAAGTGAAGAAAGCACCCTGACGAATTAGGGTTTTTTAAAATACCAAGGTCTACTTCAGAAAAGCATATCTAATAAATGAAACCACTTCAATATATTTAAAAAAAAAGGCATAAATGCAGCCAGTCTGCACAGATGCTCAGCTGACTCTGTCTGTATCCCGAGGAACTTACTACAACTGTGTTATCTGAAACATAAGTTCTTTAGAGTAAGTTATAAATAATTCAGAGTAAATAAAGCTCTAACATTTAATCACCAAACCCATTTATTTTGGTATAATTAATTCTGCATTTTCATGTACAGTTTTAGGTTGATTTTGAACTCTTTTTTTGGAAGCTGCCAGGGGGTATCTGGTTGTCACATTTACAATGAGAAATGGCATGCTGAGGCTGTTTATGTAACACAAGATTTAATCAGTGGACACTTGCAGTATCTGCTTGCTCCCATTTGTTCTTTATAAAAACCTTGCAGTCTTAACTTACAGTTTAAACCTTTCTAAATTTGTTATCCACAAGACAGAAGTAAAACAAATGTTGTCTTTGAGTATTTTTTATTCTGTGTGTATATACCAGGGGGGAAAAAACCCCAAACTAGGAGAAGCTGTGAGTTTTTAAGTGGCTTAGGGCAGTTCAGTGATTTGATGCCTTTTAAAAACGGCCAGCATTGTTTTTGCAATTGATTGACTAGGAGAATTGTAGTGAGTTGACCTTGGCTGGGTGCCAAATACCCACCAAAGCTGCTCTCTCACTCCCCTCCCCAGCTGGTGAGGGGAGAAAATACAACAAAAGGCTTGTGGTGGAGATAAGGAGCAGGAAAGGTCACTCACCAATTACTGCCATTGGCAAAACAGACTCGACTAGGGGAAAAATTTATTTTGTTTATCACCAGTCAAATCAGAGTAGGGTAATGAGAGACAAAACCAAATCTTAAAAACACCTTTCCCCCATCCTTCTCTTCTTCCCTGGATCAAGTTCACTCGTGTTTTCCGTACCTCCTCCCCTGAGCGGCACAGGTGGATGCAGAATGGGGCATGTGGTCAGTTCCTCACGTTGTCCCTGCACTCATTCCTTCTCTGGGGCAGGACTCCTCACATCCTTCCTTTGCTCCAGTGTGGGGTCCCTCCCATGAGGACAGTCCTCTGTGGACTTCTCCAGTGTCAGTCCTTCCCATGGGCTACAGTTCCTCATGAACTGCTCCTGCCTGGATCTCTCACAGGGAGTGCAGTCCTTCAGGAACAGGCTGCCCAGTGTGAGCTCCCCAGTCCTGCCAGCAAACCTGCTCCAGCATGGGCTCCTCTCTCATGGATTCATAGGTCCTGCCAGGAGCCAGCTCCAGCTTTGGCTTCCTACTGTGGAATCACAGCCTCTTTGCAACATCCAGCTGCTTGATCTAGCATGGGATCCCCATGGGCTGCAGGTGGATCTCTTCTGTTCCCCTCTGGACCTCCATGGGCTGCAGGGGGATCTCTGCTCTGGTGTCTGGAGCACTTCCTGCCCCTCCTTCTGCACTGATTTTGGGGTCTGCAGAGCTGTTAATCTCCCATATTCTTACTCACATCTCCCAGCTGCTCTTTTTGTCGCCTTAAATATGCTATTCCCTGTTAAATCTGTTATCCCAGAAATACTGCTGCTGTCTCTGATGGGCTCAGCCTTGGCCAGCTGTGGAAGCCATCTGGTGTGGGTGCTCTTGGACATGGAGAAGCTTCTGGCAGCTTTAGTAGAAGCCAGCCTGTAGCCCCCTTGCTACCAAAACCTTGCCTCACAAACCCAGTGCAAGAATTCGTGAATCTGACATCACACTTGAAATAGTAATTCAGATGAGTTATTTTGGTTGAAGGAGAGACCAAAACTCCTTCATTTGCACAGGTGATTTTCTGGAATTAAATGAGAAAGGGACTTTTACCTAATGCTGTGTTTGCTTTTCTCCATGTACTTTTTGTCTCTCTTCCTTGCCAACTCCAGGCTCCCGCTGATCCTCTGTGTCCCAAGCTGGCAGCATCTGTCTGCACTCCAGAGAAATGTGACCACCATAGTCTAGGCTGTATCCTAAAAATCACTGCCAACATTTTACTGGTCATTCATCCTGGAGGAAAATTTTAGTGAATATTTCTACTTGTAAATCTTCTACATGTCAAAAGGATAAAATTTGTGAACAAGGAAACAAATTCTTCCTTTCCTAATGTCTGTCTTTTGTGGTCATTTAGATTTAACTCTTAAAAGGGAGCATGACTTTCGAGTTTTGCAATGACATTTTAGATATTTAGTGTAGAAAATAAAATAACGTAAATGACTAGAACTATGTTTGGTGTGTTTATTAATGAAGCATTTGTGTTCTCATTTCTTCTAATACAAAAGAAATGGCTGCAAGCAAATGACCTTCAAAAAGAAGTATACCAGCATCTGGCCTATTATGTACCAAAAATTTACTGCAGGGGCCCCAACCCTGCCCCTCAGAGAGAAGATATGCTGGCACAACACATTTTGTTGGGACCAATGGAATGGTATCTTTGTGGTGAAGATCCCGCATTTGGTTTTCCAAAGCTTGAACAAGCAAACAAACCTTCCCATCTGTGTGGCCGTGTCTTTAAAGTGGGAGAGCCTACGTATTCTTGCAGGTAGTTCAACTTAACATTGTGAAGTATTTATGATTTGTGAAGTCATGGAACATTTTGCAATAAGAATATACTGTCTTAATGAAAAGTTAATAACTGAAATGTATTTTTAAAGTAACCTTGCAGTCTTTCATGGCAAGTGGGATCGGGGAGAATTAACACTATAGATATGTAAATGGAAAAATATTAGTATAATGTATAGTGTTTTCTGTACAAAAGAAATGCAAGATTATAAAATAATTTGGGGTGGCCTTTTGGGGTGATTTAAGGGCATTAATCAGAAGTACGTGGGCAAGTGTATGTGTTTTGGGTGTTTAATATCAGCTGTTAGTGTTGATCTTGTCTTTTAGACCTCTTTCAATGACCTGCTAAACCACTCTATCAGATGCTTAAAACAAATGTATCTTGAAAGAGAACAGAGAGTTCCTAACCAATTACAAGTATTTAAAAGAATCTTCAGTTTTAAGGCATTGTATTACTAGCTGTAGGTTCATTTTCATCTTCTATTTTCTGAACTGTTTGCAGTTTAAGTTTTGTTTGTGTCACAAATTCCTGTACTTTTGTGTGGTTTCTACCACTCACTGGGACACTTGAACACTTGGTGAAATGACATGGGGACAGAATGTCTCTCTGATTTCAAGGGTTTATGTGTCTGGGTTTCCATCCCCTTCATTTACAAGGAGAGAATGATAGTGGACGAGTTTCTTTATAGTGCTCTCCTCTTCTAGAAACATAATACCTTACTGGCCTTTGGGTTTGGAAATACTTTGAGACCTCTTTATAATGAGAGAGATAAGATTGAACTGGTGGTATTTCACATACATACTGAGTGGTTGGTCTCAAAAAAGCAAGTGTGTTTAGAAGAAAATTACAGAATTCCCAACATTTTCATTTCTCCATATGAACAGTATTTGATCCTTAACATACTGAGGATAGAGTCCCTCTCTTTTTTGTTTTTTTGTTGATCAGGAAACATTTGGTTCCTGCTGAGTGCTAATTTTCTTTAATTTATAGCTGATAATGAAGAATAATAAGAGTTTAAATTAAGCTTTTGTGGAATACAGCAAATAAGTCCACATTAAAAAGCGGTGGATTTTCTGTGCAGTTGTACAGCTTTCAGGTCTGCTTCTGCTTTAGGTACAGGCACGGTTACTTGTCTGAGAAATTACTTGACAAATGGTACTGAATTTGTAAGTATACTGCCACAAGTTTAGAGCTCGGAGGAATCAGCATTGTAGAACTGATTTACCAAATCCTGCATGCACGTTGTTGCATTAAGTGGTAGTTTGTTTGGGTTTTTTAAATCTAAAAGAAATAATGCCATGGACATAAACTATTCTAAAAGAGAAAGAGTATTGTGTGATTTTGCTTTGACATTTTCACCTTTAGTGACGCCTCTGGAGAAAAGACGTGTGCATAGTAAGTCATGATTGCCATAATTTATTTTGGTCAAATGAAATTAAGACAATTATTGATAAGGAGATTTTTCTCTAGTGTTTTCTTTTGAACAAAATAAGTTGTTTCTCTGAATTCTGGTTTTAATAACCATCATAAGACAGACATTCTCTTAGTATTTATTTTTACATTGCAAAACCCACCTGCCTTAATCTTGAGGTGCCTTGAAGTTGGTTGCATTACATGAGTTCATGCATTTTCAGTGTTTTTCAGGGAGACAGTTAAATATAATGCTTAATTGTCTCATTTGGTTTAGCCCATTTTACCAGAAATACTCCTTCTGTCTAATACAGGAGTGCTTGTAGACCAGAGCTTATTGTGGTCTCTGATCTCCTGGTTGAGAAAATTGTGCAGCTGATCAGTGAGCTTGCAGGGCTGAACTTGCAAGCCGAGGTTTGATTTAGTCTGTTGCGTGCGATCTTTCTTCCCAGTGTTCAGTGGAAAATGTCTTCTCTGATTGCTGGAGATCATTAATGCTGGTACTCCACACTTGAGAGAACTTCCTTGGGTTGATTCTGGGTTATGTAATTAATCTGTTTACTTGCCTGTATACTTGTCTCACCTCTTGAAGGCAATGTCTGTATTACCCAAACTAGACATACTACCCACACAATATTTTAAAGGCTCTTCTGTTGTGAGAACAGATTTTTTTCTATTTAATTTGTTTACCCTCTTTAAAGCCATCCCTTTCCTCTTTCAGAGTAATATATACATTAGTTGGAAGGTTGATATTGGTGATATTTGAAAATTACCTGTTGTAAAATGTGTTAAGGCAAAAGCAAGTGTTTAATGCTTTTTTTTTTTTTTCTTTCTGTTGTTGCTGTTCTCAGAGACTGCGCAGTTGACCCAACTTGTGTGTTGTGCATGGAATGCTTTCTTGGAAGCATTCACAGAGAGCATCGATACAGGGTTAGTGATCCTGCGGGATAGTGACGTGGTGATTTGTGTGCGTGTGTGGAACCATTTCAAGTTTGAGGATGTATACAGAATTTCCAAATGCTGAATGAACACAAAGTTCTGAATGTCTGCAGTAATCCTATGTGCACTTGATTGTTTTGATTGGAGTGTAACTTCTGGAAGTTAACACTTTAAAATATCAAGCAATTAAATTTTATGTGCAACAGTTAAGTTTACAAATGTATGTTATTTTTGACACATGCCCTTTAGTGAATTTTACAGGTTTAGACTTAGATTTTGAATTGTTCTGACTTTTGTGTTTGACTGTTTTTAAAAGCTATTGAAAAACCTTTATTAAGAAGCCACTTCTATGTAAAGCTTAAACATGAAGTTAAAATAGAAAATGAAACCTGTAAATGCTGTTTATTTTAGTAATATAATATGTTATTAGTAGTACAGATTAGTTTAAAAAACTCTGCAAACAAAGCCAAGAAGAAGTTGGTGTGCTTTTAAATAAGAAGTTAAGTGAAAAGTACCAGTGCAGCCTTTATGTAAATCTGTTTTTTACAGTACTGCTCTGCTGCTTATGTAAATCTCTTCACTGTATGGCTACATTGAGCACTAGGATTCAGGAAAAAATTCCAAGCACACTAGTTTAAAAAACTCTGCAAACAAAGCCAAGAAGAAGTTGGTGTGCTTTTAAATAAGAAGTTAAGTGAAAAGTACCAGTGCAGCCTTTATGTAAATCTGTTTTTTACAGTACTGCACTGCTGCTTATGTAAATCTCTTCACTGTATGGGTTCAGGAAAAAATTCCAAGCGCAAGAGCTGTCAAGAAACCCTGCCAAATTTGCTGATATCAGCTTACTTCTTGTACATAGGTTTTTACTTTTTGAGTCTATTGAATAACAAGTCTAAGTAACATCCAAAAGTGTAAGCAAATGTTTTTCAAATGTCCATCTAGTTTTTTTGGTACTGTAAGATGTGCCTGCATATATAGAGTATATCAAGTATGCCACAAATAGGTGAAAGAATTCTTCTATGCATCAGTTAATAGGTGTGATTAAAAAAAGAAGTATTATTACACTTAATAACTTGAGGTAGTCTTTAAAATAAATTTTATTAAAACAATGTAAATATACCATTAAAATTTTCCAGTGCTTTTATCCTGTGCTTACATATGTGAAAAGTTTAAGTCTCTCAATTCCTTTTGTCATAAAGCACATCTTTCACTCACTGTATAACAGTGCCATGTGAAATGATTTAGCTTTGTAGATTTAAACTGTGAGAAATTGGCATAGTACAGATGCCATGGCAAGTAATAGATTCAGAAAATCTGAAAACTTCAGGGGGATAAAATGGAGGTGTTTGGAGGTGTTTGAAGGTGTTTTGTTGTTCAGGATTTTTTCTTTTGACATAGGTACACTGGTAAGGTAGAAAAGCTTTCATCTGTGGGTGTTGTGATAATGCTTTTGTACTACAGCTGTGACTACTAATTTCTTAATGTGCATATATGATATATATGCATATTCACATGAACTGCTTTGTTTTCAAATAATTTTAGATGACAACATCAGGTGGAGGAGGTTTCTGTGACTGTGGTGATACAGAAGCTTGGAAGGAAGGTCCTTACTGTCAAAAGCATGAACTTAACACTTCAGAAACTGCAGAAGAAGAGGTAATTACAATTGAGCCATCATGTTTCAAAACATTGTTAACTGTGTATTTATAAATTGTGCACTTGAGGTTATTTTTGGTCAGCATGAGAGGCTGTAGGAACTTTAATTGTAATAATTGGCCCACAGTGTTAGACAAAAATTAATATCTTAACAAGCTCCTTAAAGTGTTTTCTACTTAAACATACATTTTGTATGTTCTGGGTCACCTCTGCAGTTTTAGTTCTGTTTCTTTGTGTTTCTGTATATTCTGAGAAGTTAAGGGATTCTGCCACAGACAAAAAGCCCCTAAAAATCTGTATGTAATCATGTGCACCAAGAAGCCAAATTCAGCTGTCTGTGCAACAAATACTCTGATTCTTACCAAAGGGAAGTGCACAGATTATTAAAGATCAAAATACCTTGCTGTCCCAGGAAAGTCATAATGAGATGTAATGCAGAGGTCTCTAAAAGAGCTTATTTGGTAGGGAGAAGGTAAATAGAGAACACATCTTCACCACAGAATCACAGCATAACAACTTGGACATATTAAATACAAAAAAATATGCCACATCTTACACGAAGAACTCAAGCTGTTGGACTAACCACTGCAAAACACCATTGTTTAAAGTTTATACATGTTTGAAAGGAAATTTAACATGGTTGTGGAAGGAAAGATTACTGATGGCCATTTAAAATTGTAGGTACCATCTTTGATGTGGGAAGTGTTAGTGTCTTAAGTTACTGAAGACTAAAGAAGCATTCTGTCTTCTGCTTATAATCTTCTTATCTGTTATTACATCTCAGGAATGAGTGTGGCTAATTGGGCTTCTGACCTAGCCACTCACATCTGTTCTTACATAGTATAGCTTCTGTGAGACTTTTTTAAAAAAGGAACATCTAAGGCAAGCATTGGTAGTAATTTTGCTGATCTGATGATTTAAGTGAAGCAACTGTAATTGTATTTTCAGTGGCAGTGGTCTTTGTAAAATCTGCTCTCACTCTTCTCAGCCCTAAGACTAGTACTGTTGCTGGGCTCACCACTTGGTCTGCATGCTAGTTTACATTAGTCAGCAGCCTTAGGAAACTCTCGTTATGAAATGTTGGGTGCTACTTCTGTGCCCAAAGGTATTCACACAGTGAGTGTGCCTGACAGAAAAATCAAGGTTCTGGACAGGCTTTGTGTTTCTTCCCCATAAATCAGAGAGATTGAGATCTCTTATGCAGTGTTGTGTTTGAGGTAGATTAAGGATGGTTTGTTGAGCATTATTGGAGTCTGTTTTCTGCCTTGCCCAGATGTGTACCTTTGTTGAAAGTGCTGGGAGTGGAGGGAGAGCTGCTGCTTATGGTTTGACTTTGTTTTTGGTGGCTGATAGTTCTTCATACCCTGGATAATTTTTTAATGAAGGAAAAACAAAAAGAGAAATGGCAGTTCTTACCACTCTTGTAAAGCTTGTAAATATTCCCAAAGAATCTTGGGGTGGAGGGAATAAACTTTATTAGTACAGTTGAATTGCTGACTGTCAATTGCTGACCTCCTTTAGATGATGCAGACTTCAGTTGAGAAATGCTTATTGTGATCATTTTTATACAACCTAAGCTGTAGTGAAGCATAGAATTTCATATTAGGTAATCCTAAACCAGAAATTGGGCCACTGTTAAATATTTTAATTGCCAAGCAATAACACATATGTCAAAATATCAAATGATGAATCAAGTCAGTGACCCAGTGTATAGTGTATATCCAGGTAACCTGCAGGCCATGCAGTGTTCCGTTTCCAGGTTTGCCGAAAAGGAGCTAGTTGTTCTCTAAATTTTGATACAATAAAAGACAACTTCCTTAAGAGAAGTTACAATGTTTTCTGTTCACCATGCTTGAAATGGACTGGAGTGAAGTGGCAGTGGTACTTACACTATCTTATTCAAAGTTGCCTGTGGTTCTCATTTGCTGTTCCAAAAAGGGGTCCGTTTGACTTAGCAGACTGAGGCAGCTTTCCTCTTCCTCCCCCTCCACATTCCCATTCCCCCACCTGCAGCAGCCTCCATTCTGCTCTGGCACAGAGAGCAGGACAAATTTGTAGGGGCTTCTGCAGTTGTCAAATGGAGAGCACAGAGTGGGCACAAATGGGTGCACAGTCCACAGACCAAAGGGGAGCAGCTCTCTGTGAGCAAGACTGAGGCATGGACAGATCATTATGAAAGACCTATTTACATTTCAGCAGTTAATTATTTATATACCACAGCATATAAGAAACGTACATCATAAATCATGATGCCAGTGTGCTGCATGTTGTATAAGCTTGGATAGATAAGATTTATGCCTTTTAATGCATGCTGCATATAAAACAGGACAAAGATGCTTGGTCCTTTGTATTCTGCAGGTTACTAATATTGATAAGTGGAACAAAAGATACAGGGATTTGAAATTATGGTTTTGAAGGCATAGCAGAAGAAGCAAATTTAAATACAGCTGAGGTTAAAGTTCTTCCAAAGAACTATCTTAAAAGGTTTGCAGGAGTGAGAACAAGAAGACTGGGAATGGAAGAATGTGTGAAAATGTAAATGGGTGATCGGAGGCAAGTTAACATTCAGGTACTGAATACTAGATTGGAGCTTTGGTGACTGTCAGTGTAGAACTGGAAGAAGAAAACAAGGTGATTATTGACTCTGTTCCTTTCAAATGAAAAGTCATTTAAAGAAAGACATCATTAAAGATGCTTACATCATTTTTGATAAGGAGGTGCAAGTTTGACAGTTTGTTTTGAATGTCATTTAATTTCTCATTTGCTATTTATATTTACTTTCCAGGATCCTCTTGTGCACTTACCAGAAGATATGGTAGCAAGAGCTTATAATATTTTTGCCATTACATTTAAATATGCAGTAGATATATTAACATGGGAAAAGGAAAATGAATTGCCTGGACTAGAAATGATGTAAGTATAATATTTGTCTTCTGCCTTTTAAAGGCTTACAGATATTTACAGTTGAAAATGCAGGTTCTGATTTTAAGAATATTTTCTGCCTTTCCTAAAGTTGTCAGAAATATTTTTTGTACAATAATTGTAGTAGATCTGTATTTCTCATATTTTTCCTTTGCTCTTGCTTCTAACATTTCTTTAAATGACATAAATTCAATCCTTGCTTTGAGTGACATATATTCAATCGTTGCTTTGAAGTGAGAAGAGTGACACTTACTACTGCATGCTGTTTAATGATGAAGTCCATACCTATGAACAAGTTATTTATACTCTTCAGAAGGCTGTCAACTGCACACAGAAGGAAGCCATTGGTTTTGCAACAACAGTAGATAGAGATGTAAGTGAATTAATTGTTAGAACTTTTAATTACCTTGACCTAATGTTTGTTTTATGACTATACTTGCTTTAGTCTGTTTTCCCAAAGCATGTGGTTAATGTGAGTCTCTGAGTCCTGTGTGTCATACCACCCTAAAATGCCTTAATACTACTGAATGTCTCAGTGCCTGAATACTATTTGGCTACTCCAAACCAGACCTGATACTGAATATGTTTCAATGTAAATGTATTCTAGTAGGTCTTATAAGTATAAATACCAAGGTGTTTCTCACTCCTCTGTCACGGTAGCAGCTTTGGCACTTCCCTTACTGACCCCTGACATTGAAAGAGCCCCTAAATATGTTCCAAACATAGGAAATGCTTCTCAGAATAACACCAGTTAAGTGTGAGGGATAAAATCCGTAACTGACTGCTTTTTTTTTCTGGTGCTTGTGGAACTATCAATGATTTGTGGTTTCTTTTTTTAATTTTATTTTCTTTTTCATAATTGTCAGATTACAGTGGCAGGAAGAGCTAAAAGCATTTAACGTAGTTTTTAGGAGGAACAGTGAGCTCAGAGTCACTATATGCTGAATATAATTGTAACTGGTATTTCAGTTTCAGAAGCACTCTATCAGCTGTGTTTGTAGTATGGCTGACGTTCATTTTTTTTAAGAAAGTGATAATTCATTGGGTAACTGCACCTTGTTATTTTTGCAATGAACCTGTAAGCAGTTGACATGAAAGAAGTGTCTTTTTTACCTGGCGTATTGGCTTGTGCCTATTTTTGGGGTTTTGGTATGAGGAGGAAATCTTTTCCCAAATGGCAATGGGAATGTCATTTTGGATGGTTAGAGTACTTCAGGGAGGTCAGTGGAGCAGGAAATATAACCACTTCATATTACTTAACACTGAACTAGATTTTGGTTTTGTGTTATCACTGCTCTGTCTTTCGTGATACCAGTAAGGATTTTGTGATACCAGTAAGGTGTGAATACCAAAGGATTCACACCTGATCCCCGAATATGAGCTGACCTGAGCATGTGCTGTGTATTGTGGGATACACTCAGATTTTCCCTACTGTTGATGCCTTCTACTTCTAAATGCATATGTGAATGCATATATAGATGAGCATGTATGTGAAAGAAGTGAGAATGTTATGCCTGAAGCAGTGATTTGGCATCAGATCTAAAATACCAGTGAATTTTTCTGTCTGCAATACACTATAAATTCAATCAACTATCTATTTTGATGTGTGGATTGGCAGTAGAGAAAGACCAAAAACCTTCTTTTGGAATAAAACAAGTGTTTCAATTGTTTGTTTAAAAGACCAGTTAACTTTAATATCTGCTGAAGGCACTGAAGTATCTGAAATATCTTCAAGTTATATCAAAATTAATAAATAATGCATTTGTACTGTTTTCAATATTTTAATAAAAGAAGTGTAGTTATTTTCATTGTTCATCTTAAGAACAATATTATATACAGAAAACTTAATGTAACAGATAAATGAATATATGATACAGTTTTATCTTCTTTTTAAAAGTACAGGGTACATTTGGGAAATCCAAGTATCTAACTATGTACAGTACTTAAAAAAGTGAAAATAGCATGAAAGCCAGAGTAGTAGTATGCGTCTGAATCTTTTACTCTGTTTTTTTTATGCTAATGTAAAACACAGAATTGGAACTCCTCATTTAGGAGCTGGTGGTAATGTTACATCTTTCTGAACTTGCAGGGCCGTAGGTCTGTTCGATACGGAGACTTCCAATACTGTGATCAGGCAAAATCAGTAATAGTGGTAAGTAATGGGGGTAAGGGGTGTTGCCTCCTTGCTTGCCTCATCTTAAGCAAAAGGAGGCTTTGCTACCCAGTTTGTGATACTGTTATCATAATGATTCATTATATTTTAATGATACAAAGTGTTGGAGATTCTATTTACAATGCAGTAGAGGTATCAGAATATTGGTTTATGGGGTTTTTGTTGTTGTTGTTGATCTTTTGTTGGGTTTTTTTTCCTACTGTGGCCTACCTGACACCCAATATAATTTTCTAAAAAGAATTTTGTAGTTTGTTTTCCTTCATAAAACAGATGTGGCCCGGAACTTTGAATGTATCTTTTAGAATTACATGCTGGTTCAGACCAGTGAAGTTAATTTATTACAGTTTTTATGTCTTTCACAGCAACAGTTATGGAAATTATTACTGAATCCAAGTGTGAAACTGCAAATAATTTCATTTTGCATCTATGCGTTTATATATGTATATATATTAATATCTATGTATTGCAAGATTCTTCCATGTAAAAATGTGAGAATGTTTTCTTTTAATTTTTTCTTAACCGGTGCAGTGCATTTCAGTTCAATCACATGAAATAAATAGTTTATGTATGATACTGCAATCTTTGAAAAGCAAATGCTGCAAACAGAGTTACTGTTTGTTAACTATTGAAGGTATTTTGAAAACATTAGCATATTTTTTAAGATAATGTTGTACAATATTTTTAACTTGCTGCCCATGCAGGCAAAAAACAAATGGCTTTTATGTGTAACATCTAACTATTATGCTTTCTAACACATAAATGAGGGTAAATTATTTTTTGTTTTAACTATGTGTTAACTATTAAATTAACAAATTTAATTTGTATTTTTGAAAATAGTCTGTGCTCAGTCAGTTTCCATGATGGACTGCAGTGTGACTTGCCTGTCATGTTGAGAGGGACAAACATGCATGGCTGTCTTGGGTTGAACATGGGATTGCTTATCTGTAAAATGCAGCAGATCAGTGTGAGCATTGATAACAGGCCAAGAGTGGAAAATGGTTTGACCTAAATATGCTGATATTGCATAATAAGGTCCTTCAAGTATTAATAGGATAAACAAAATTCAGACTTCTTTTGGGTTTGCTATGTCTGTGTTAGTAATTAGAATATGTATTAATGTTACAAATTATCAAAATTAGTCATAGGAATGCTGCATTTCTGTATAGAAGTATATGGAGTCCTCACTTAAATATGCATTGCTTCCTTTTTCCTTTTCTTTTTAAGAGAAATACCAGTCGTCAGACAAAGCCATTGAAAGTGCAAGTTATGCATTCATCTATTGTTGCCCATCAGAGCTTTGGTCTGAAGCTCCTAACTTGGCTTGGCAGTGTTATTGGATATTCAGGTGGGCAAAATTGATCTTTTTGAGATAAGTTAGAGAATATTTGTGAGAGGAGCTGATTTTCTGAAGCAATTTTGTCTACTTATTTGAGATATGTAATGTATAAGGCAAAGCTATTAATAACTTGTCAGACTTCATTCTATTTTCTCTTACTGGAGTGCTGTTCTGAATTCTAACTTCCATGTGAAAGTGCTACCAGTCTTACATAGTCTTTTCTGTTTAGTTGCTGCTGAACAGAAGCTGAGACTCGCTGTCAAATGCAGTGTGCCAAAAAGCTATTTTTTCAGTCCCTACTTCTTTTTAAATGAGTGCAGTAAGCTGAAAATAACCTGTCTGATTAGATAAAACAAAATTATTCAGAAGTAATTTGATGAATGTAGATGAAAGCGATTGCTTCAGATTTTTTGCTAAGTAGAACAGAGAAAATGCAAGGAATTGTGAAGGGTTTTGGTAATTATAAAAGCTGACAAAGTCTTAATCAGATTTTTTAAAAGAGGTTTCTTCAAAGGACTCAAGATGTACAGTATTAGATTTTATGGGAATGCTCAGTTTTTGTTTTGACTTTGTTCCCTCTTTGTCCTGGTAAGTCGTAAGATTGTAAAGATGTAGGGTATGAGAGGAAATAAAAGGAAAAGTGACAAACTGCTGATATGGAGAAATGTAGATACAGATCCCCTTGCAATTTGTATTTTTTTTCATCTGGAAATGTTAGCAAGAACTATTAGCAAAGCACGCTCAGCTCTTATATTGCATATATGTTCTGCATGGGTGCATCATTTCTCCAGAGACTGTATGTTTTATTGGACTGATAGTTGGAAAACCAAGATTTCATGCACAGGGTCTTCATAACATGTTCTCATTTTTGAAACATAAGTAGTTCATGTTTCAATTTTAAAGATAAGTAAATCAAACTTTTGAACAGTAGGTACTAGTAGATAGGAGTTATGAAGAAGATTTCCTTCTGTGGGAAATTTTTCTTTCAGTGAAACATTTAGGCAGTCACTGTCTTTCTCATTTTAAGCCCAGTGTTGTGCCACATCATTTGTGCCAGGGTGCCACAGTCATTAATTTTCAGCACTAAATGACAGTTGCAAAAAAGTAACTTGAATATGTCATTTATATAATTTTATTTATATTGCAGAAGAAAGTACTGAATTTTGAGTTGTGTAGGTAGTGTTTCTGAAGTTCTGAAGAGTTCAGCTCATTAAATGCTGAGTTCTTTATGAATCAGAAGGGCAAAAGGCATGTTTGTTTGGAAACAGCACACATATTTTGTCTGTGACCAGTGTGCTCATTTACTTGAACTGCCTTCCATGTCTTGGGATACAATTTTGTACTCTGAGTCTGGTTTTGTGTAGTGCACTTCTGAAAGAATTGGTTTCCCTTAGCTTTTTAACAAACACACCCAAACAATTAAATTCTGCTCAATCTTTTAAACAGTCTGTTATCCTTCATCTGTGACGTGAGGTGATAGAGTTGCTGCTTGGGTGGTTACACTGAAATGTCCCTGAACAATGGCTGAGTGACAGCTAGAGGGATCTTCTGCTGTGACAGAATGATGATTGCTGTCAAAGGAATGACAAA
The DNA here is from genome assembly GCF_014805655.1 of Passer montanus. NCBI lineage: Eukaryota > Metazoa > Chordata > Aves > Passeriformes > Passeridae > Passer > Passer montanus. Next base: position 11,269,664 of record NW_024358722.1, on the reverse strand, counting down.
TTCTTGTCAAAAAAAAAAAGAAAACCGGAAAACCCTCGCTGTGGAACTTAGTCAGAAGTTTGGCCACTACATCCTGCCTAGCAAATATCCCTTCTTCTGGAATAAGTTTGACAATTGCTGAACAATGCAGTGGTTTCCATTGATTTGTTGTCCTTCATAACAGTAGTTGGAATTGAACTCTGCAAAGCAAAAAGGAATGACCCCAAACTGCTGCAGGGGTTCTCAGAGTGTATATTACTGCACCATGCTGCACATGGTGCAGTGTACACAGCACTAAGCCACTGCCCACTCTGCCTGAGGAGCTGAGATGCCAAGCAGGATGTGGTGTGGAAGTAAGGGCTCTGTAAGTCCCATAGTTCTATGGGAATATGCATTACCTGCAGTGCAAAGCCAGGTTGAACATTCTTAACAGGAGCATGTCTGGGCTGTGCTGTGTTTCAGATGCAGCCTTGTCTGCAAGCATATGACTCACATGTCCATATAATTACAGTTGTCACTTCTTTCCATTAGAAAAAAATATGCAGAGAAGCCTTAAAATGATAGCATGAATATATGAGTCATTTCATATATGAATTATATTTTCCTTTTCATAGGAGTCTATAATCAGGAAGAGTAAACCCTGGGAAATTAGTCTGCTGTATAACTGTTTCTTATTTTAGTAAGCCATTTTTAAGGACGCACATTTTAATTTGATAACTTTAAACCAAATCATTGCATTTGGTGATTTTCACTATATTCCTATGTTCCATAAGGCTAGTGTGAAACTTGCAAGGTGTGAAATATTTGTGTTTGTATCAGCAAAATATGAGTGCTGTTATTCGGTTGTCATGAAAAAGGGGGCAGTGTGAGGGCTTCTGTGTTGTGTGAAAATTTCAGGATGTCAAAATAGCACATGTTTGTGTTTGAGCTGTAACTAACTTGTACCATTTCTCTTCATTAAGATGGCCTTCGCCGAATATTGTGTCAGGTTGGTTTGCAAGAAGGGCCAGATGGTGAAAATTCTTCTCTTGTAGATAAGCTAATGCTGTATGATTCTAAACTGTGGAAAGGTGAGTTTTCTCAAAGCTCTGGAAAATGCTAGAGAATGCTATGCCTAAGTTTTCCTTTTACTGTATCTGCTAATGTTTGATCATTTTTTACTGTGGTGTATTATGGATGATTTTGCCTAATTTGTTACAATCTCTCCCTTCAGGATACACTCCCAAGTGTATTTAAGACAAGAGCATACAGAGACTGTTTGGAGATAGGGCTGGTTTTAGGTCTAAGTTTTCAAAGTGGTCTGAAACTAAAACTGACTTGGTATATGCAAATGATAGTGATAGTTAATGGAAATTGAGTAAATGATAGAGAAATCGGGGGTTTGTCTGCTTTATAGGATCTCAGCATCCATTTCATAGCTACCAAAATGCCTATTTTTAAGGGGTTAAGGCAGAATCTTTCTGCTTTGACTTGTGTTAGTGTTCACAAAGTATTAACTGTTCTGAGAACATTCGGTGAAAATTACTGTTCTGTTGTTTTAGAGCTGTTGAAACTTTGAAAGGCTGGTATAAAACTTTGGTGTAATGGAATTAGCTAGAAAATTTGTAATTCTGAGGAAGGTGAGGTAGTTAATTTCTATTCCTTCATTGATTCTGTATCTGATCTGATATCCTGAAAGGGTGTGTAAGGCCAGGTGTAAGAAAGAGAAGCCCAAAGAACAAGTAGGGAATGATGCAGTATGACTGTCTGGGGGACTTCTTGGAGTACCAATAAAATAAGTAAGAAGTAAGGTGGAAAGTGAATGTAGTATGGAGAAAAACATTATTTTAAGTTTTGTTTATCTAATGCCTTTATCTTGAGAATGTATGCCTGGCACTGCAAATTTTGTAATCTGAAAGATACTACTTTTGTGGAGCATTACAACATTTTTAATACAGGTTTCAGGATAATGTCTTCCATGTAAGCAAGGAGTAACTTTTGCATTTCTATTTCAACATCAGTATTTCTCTGCTTTTTCTCATATTCCATTGTTCTGTGCGTTAAGGAAAAAGTTTCATGGCTTTTGACTGAAAAATGACCTACAAAAGAAATTATGCATATGTGCATTTGTTTCCAAGCTACATAGAGATGAATATCACTTGTATTGATAATACTTTCTGGGAGGCTGTCCAGACAGACTAGAAGTTCAGAGATAGCGTAGCTGATTATTTTATAGAGATGTTCACAACTAGGAAAATTTGTTGCAGTTCCCAAGACTTCTTATAAGAGTCTCTTCTTTTCCCATCTAAATTGAGATTGTTTTGTTGACTTCCCTCATATTTGATGATATACATTCCTATTCAGTGTTACCTTATTACAGGAGTAATAAATAATGCCTCTTGAAGAATTTTGATTTGTTATTCTTCTTTATCCTTTGCTACCACCTTACAGACTTAATCAAAGCAGCTTCTACTCTGAAATGCACATTTACCTCATTCTGTAGAAGTTTACTTTTCTAAATATTTTCATAATATGTTGATAGAAAATAGTAACATGCAATATTTCATTCATTTTTCTTGACAGGTGCTAGAAATGTGTATCACCAGTTGTTCATGAGCAGTCTTCTTATGGATTTGAAATACAAGAAACTTTTTGCTATCCGCTTTGCGAGGGTAAGTATCTTTCTTAAAAAGAGCAATTAAATGCTAAAACTGTCTAGTGAAGAGAGTCTAGTTAGCATACAGTGATTTAAATGAGCTGTTATCCATTTTTTTTCCTTTTTATGGAAGTGAAAACTTGAAATTAAATGCTGGAAACCTTATTTTGCTCTTCAGTGCATTAGTTGTAATGGCATCTCATCTCTTGGGAAGGAAATGGCATTTCAGACGCCCCAGAACTAAAGCAGTTCAGATGTTTTTGTCTTCACCATCAGCTATACAGGCTATTACTTGTTAAGAGCTAATCGCTGCTCATTGTTGAGATATAAACTGTTGTAGCACTGCTCAGAAATAGTGCTGAAATTTAGTCATGCTGATTAATATTTCTGCAGTAACTGGTATTTGAAATGCTTTAAATCAGCACTGCAAAATTCTGCTCACTCTGCTGCAGACTCTTGAGTAGAAAATAAAATAGTAGCCTTTATTGTGAAAATGAGAGTGAGTAGATCTCACATGTGAGCAGATTAAGTTGTCATATTCTTTGTACAAAATACCATGATAATAATAATCCATTAGAGCTACTCTTCCCTTTTTCATGGCAATAAAGTTTCCCAGAGCAGACATTTAAGTTAAAAAATCAGGTCAGTGTGGATTAGAGGTGAATTTCCCCTTGTTGTTTAGAATTACCGGCAGTTGCAGAGAGATTATATGGAGGATGATCACGAACGGGCAGTATCGGTGGCTGCTCTGTCTGTCCAACTCTTCACTGTACCTACTCTGGTGAGTAGTGCCTGTCTTTCTTTTAAAAACTGATAGTTGGCACTCCTTGCCTTTTTTTGCCTCCTTCTTAATAGAACTATGAGCGATTGCAGAGTGATTTTATGAAAGATGACCACGACAGAGAGTTCTCAATTGCTGACCTCTCGATACAGATATTCACAGTGCCTTCTCTTGTAAGTACTAAAAGACCAAAAAAGGAAATCTTTATTTGTTAAAAGCCTCTCAAGGTTCATAAATCAAGGCTGCAGATTTCTTTAACATTACTGTGGCAATGCAGAACAGTCAGACTGTTTGCATACATTGCTATGGGTTTAGAAGTTAAAGCATTCAACTTCGGGAAGTTCCAGACTGTCTTCCCAGAGTGGGCTGGGTGTTTCTGGTTTTTCTTTTTACATTTTTCTTGTACTTTTTTTTTAGAAAGGTGCTTTCATATTTATGTAGAGATACATACACATAACATTTAAATTCCTCATCATACTGAGCCACATTTACTGTTTGTAGAAGTCTATATTATAGTTTGCATTTCATGGCTTCAGAGCACTACTCTGGTGCAGTTTTATAAGTGATCCACTTTATGTTTATTTTCCAGTCAACACAAGTGCAAACAAGAATTATCTCATGATACTCCCTACTTCCTTTGGTACTTTGAGTCTCAAGACAGCACCTTCTTTTAGATTTCCACTTAACTTTTGTTTCGATGCTACAAGCACTGTGACTTCTCCCAGCTCTCTAAATCTGCTGGTCCTTCACCAGCTTGTTTGGGAAAGTTGTTTTTTTTGTTCCAGTCTCCATTTAAGTCTGTCTTTGCTTGTATTATGAACTAGACAAATAAAAATTTGGAGCTGTACTGGAATAAAAGTCTGATTTTCATACCCAGAATTGTTAAAAAAAATAAATGCTTCTGAATCCTCCCAAATTTAATAAGCTTCATTGAGCTCTTAAATTCAATAGTAGCATGGCAATCACAATACTGAGCAAACTTCCTCAGTTTCTTAGGGATGGATGATACTCATGGGAATTCAACAGGAACTCAGGATTTTGTTCCCATGGTTCAGGACAATATTGTATTGCCTCTTTTAATTGTGCTGCTTTCAGTAAGAATGTTCCCAATATTTAGACTTAGAGTTAGACTTAACCAACTAATATTCATATGGTTATGGTATTTTACCCTTTGGCAGATGGGTTGGAACAATATTACTTTTTGAAAAAGTAATTTCAAACATTTCTCAGGGCAGAGTGATTGCAGTGCCTCGTTTATATATGTTCTATTTTAAAAACATACAAAAAAAGCAAAGCAAATGTGTTTTGACTGTTGTGCAGAGTGATAGATTGATGGCATGAAAGTAATTATGATAAGCTTCTATCACATGAGCTAAGTATTATTTTTTAATGTATTTATAGCTACTCATTCTTAATTAAATGAGTAAGTTGAAGAGTTTAAACCACCCCACCATCCTCCAGTAACATTTTCAGACTGATCTTAGTAATTTAAGAGTTTGAGCTCTCCAGGAACTGCTGTTTTTTGATTTGAGGGTGGATGGACAGCTCTGTTGGTGATGATTTTTTGGGAGGAAAATGGAAAATGTTAATCATTAGATTATTTTCCTTCACTGCAGTAGCATTTTAGAAACTATTTTGAATTATCATTAGCAGCTGCAGAACCTGGAAGCTCTAGTCAAGAGCCACATTGTGGTAGATCAGAGTGGTCAATATTGTTGAGTCTGCTAGCCAGATCCAAGGATTGCAAGGCTCATCCCATTTAACCTGGAGCCCTAACAGAATGGGGGAATTATGGAAGTGTTCATGAGTAGGAGCTGGGAGTAACTCAATGCCCCCTCCTCTCTTGTGAAGTTGGGTTAGGTTAAGCTGGGTGGTGATGACAATCTGTCAGACTTGGCTGATTTGTTTCATACAACACATGGATATAGGCAGTAGACCTTGAGGAAAATTAGTGGTTATTTCATGCAATTTCCATGTGGAAGTTGCATTTGCAGTTCCTTACTGGCTCACAAGAGGCTCTGCTCACCACAGCTCTTGACAGTTTGTAAACAGAAAACAAGAGCTGTCACTCCCTTAAAGGGCTTAAACTGTATGAGAGGAGACAACACATACTTAAAGGGAGGTACAAGTTCATAATAAGACACGTAATAACATGTCTTGTGCCATAATTATGGGCAGGGGCCTTACCATAGACAGACTTCTGTACAGAAAGGATCTGAAAAAAGAAATCTGGCTTATGATAATTTTTGACTAGATTCCTTTTTTTTGTCTTCTGTGATTCTGTGAAAAGAGTGCTTTTTTGTGTTCTGTTCTAATTGTTGATGTAATTATTTTGGATTAAAAAATAATGTATTTTGTAAACTTCATGGTGTGGTGTGAAAATCTTGTTAGCTGTGTCTGTTAATTACAGCAAATTTCAATGTACTTTGGCACAGGCTCGAATGCTAATAACAGAAGAGAATCTCATGACCACTATCATCAAAACTTTCATGGACCACTTAAGGCACCGTGACATCCAAGGCAGGTTTCAGTTTGAACGTTACACTGCTCTGCAGGCTTTCAAATTCAGGCGTGTCCAGAGCCTTATTTTGGATCTCAAGTAAGTATACTAAGTATATGCTGATTTGAGAAACTGAGGAGTTTTAAAAAAAAGTCACAAATGAATGCTTGCATCTCTCTAATCTCCCCAGGTATGTGCTGATAAGTAAGCCGACGGAGTGGTCGGATGACTTGAGACGCAAGTTCCTGGAGGGTTTTGATGCCTTCTTGGAATTACTCAAATGTATGCAGGTACGTAAATCTGTGAATTACAAAATTTGGCAAAATTTAAGCAGGAAGCTAGCTATTATGATATCAAAATAGAAGAAATTTGATCTGTTCTTGATTTGTTCTTCAGTGCAATATCACTTTTGGACCCATAGCGTTTTCTAAAACATAACATCTTCTTAAAATGTTGTTGTAGAGGACAATAGAAAGGAAGAGCAGTTCAAAATGAAAAGTGTAATTTGGGGCGTATTTTGCACTTGTAGAGGCAGACAAGACAATTAATTCTGTGAGCAAAATCTGGTTCATCTTAAGTGTCAGCAGAGTTGCTCCTTGTATTGAGGAATAAACTGTTCCTGACACACAAATAGACCTCTTCACTTGTGGTTTCATTCCCTTTCATTCCCCCAAGGTTCTTTTTACGTGTTGCAGCACCAATATGTTTGTAAGGATAGCTAACCACTGTCTCACACCTCTGCTAATGCTGTCACATTATTTCAGTGGTACATTGTTGAAATGTGTAATTCTTCTTGTTTTAGGGTATGGATCCAATAACTCGTCAAGTAGGACAACACATTGAAATGGAACCAGAGTGGGAAGCAGCATTTACACTGCAGATGAAATTAACACTTGTTATTTCAATGATGCAGGACTGGTGTGCATTAGATGTAAGTTCCTTCGGAACTGTTCTTCTGTGTGAATGGGTATAAAACCCAAATATTAATACACGTAAAAACTGACGTAAACACAACTTCACCATAAGCCAAGGGCATCTTCTATGAGGAAATTCAAATCTTTACTGTATTTAAACACAAGTGTGGTTTGTACTGACCAGTTCATAAGAACGTGGTTGAACCTTTTATACTACAGAGAGTTTTGTCATACATCCGAAGATTGTGATTATCACAAATCTATCAGGTTATAATTTTCATGGAGGAGGGAATGGAGGAGTAGGTCCTGGATCTACCAAATACTGCTTGATTATAAATCATGTTTTTGCTGCCTAAGTGTTTCAGGATTTCAGAAATTGAGCATGGTAAAATATGATTGTGGAATAAGTGATCCTGGAATACGTGAACATGCAGGCTGGTTTTAATCTGTTACTGGTAGTTAATATGCAGTTTTTACTAGTCTAGCCTGATCGTTCCTTAGAAAGTTGCCATAATGTCAGTTACAAAAAAACCCCAAATCCAAACAACATCCTAGTGTGTATTTTTCTAATCAGAGACACCAGTACAAGTTCTGCAGTTTGTGCCCTCTTTAATTTGGCTCTTTTGTTGGATTCCTTATCTTAATTTTGCAGGACTGTTGTTAAAAGTAAAAATTGCAAACCCTTCAGGGTCTTTATTACGTTGTCTGTATTAATTTTCAGAGCTGTGGTTTTGTCACAATCTCTTTAAAATGCAATCTTTCTTTTAGGAAAAAGTACTGATTGAAGCTTACAAGAAATGTCTGACTGTGTTGATGCAGTGTCATAGTGGGTTTACTGATGGAGAACAGCCTATTGTCCTCAGCATGTGTGGACATTCAGTTGAGACCATCAGATACTGTGTTTCTCAGGAAAAAGTTAGCATTCATCTCCCAGTTTCTCGTTTACTTGCAGGTATGAACAGTTGAAAAATATTTCAGGAAATGAAAAATATTCTGCAGATGTGATTTGTGTTTGTGTGTACGTGAAGACACACACAAGCATTGTTTAAGACCTGAATTTTGGCCATTTTCTAGCTGTTTGGTAGCTTCTAGGCCAGATGTTCTCAATCACCAGAAAACTTGTTATCGTTCAGGCTGGGGGAGATTGTCTCATGCCTCTGGATTTGTATTATAGGCAGCTACTGCTGCTTTTGCCACTTGAGTGATGCAAAAGAGCTTCAGCAAAATGTGGACTGTAGTTGACTGTTTGGGAGCATGTTTAGCTGTCAGCTTGAATAGACTAATCAACATTGTGCTAGAGAACAGATTTATCAAACAGATGTGTCAGCAGAAAATTGAGCTATGCCTTTCTCTTCATATTGTGCCTATCTTGTTCAGCAGTTGTGTTGAAAAAAACTTTATGAATTTTGGTTTACAGAATCAGAAAGAATGTGGTAAAAATAAATTCACAAATAATGAAATGAAAAAGGTAGTTCTTAGGTAAAGTGCTACGCAGCTCAGTGTCAAATGACTTTGCATATTTGAATCTTTGAGCAAAGTCTTTGTAACTTCAAAAGAAAGCAAACCAGAAAATCTTCATGTGTTTTGTAGGGGTCTTATTCTAGTTCCTGAGGTATTTTCTAAACCCCCCAAGGACTGATAAAAAGGATGAGGTATCTGCTGTTGATTGTTTGGCCTGTCAGACCAAGGACTCTTGGCTCTCACTGTGGGTACATGACAGAGTCAAAAAAAGGCAAAAATGTCACTTGTACTGCAAGGCTTATGCAGATACAAAGGGAAAACTTTAATTCTCTTAGATTGTATTCTTTGTATTGTTTCTTTAGGAAATAACTGTGTAGCTCCAAGGTGATAAATTTGGAGACTTGTCGCTATCCAGAAAAATGGTCTGCGAGTAAATCAAATTACCTTTTTTGTCCTGTTTTAATTACATAAAATATTGTATGTAATATTCTGTATGGTTTTTTCGTGTATTTTTGTAGGCTTGCATGTTTTGCTGAGTAAAACAGAAGTGGCATATAAGTTTCCAGAGCTGCTACCCCTGGTATGTCATTAAATGTTGTCTATTCATTAAATATAATTAATGCTGAACATGAAATTGGTCATGTAAATGTAGGATGATGTTAAATAAAACAAAGGGTCTTTGTACTGTGAATTCTACTCGGAGAGAACATCTTTTGTACGTAAAATTACCTCTTACGAGATTAATATCTAGATATTCATGACTAGAGCATAGACAGGCAGTATTGCTCTCTAAAGTAACTAAGACTCAGGTCACACAGCCTCCTTTTTGTAATAGAAACTGTTTTTAGGAATCCCAGGCAGGATGTGATTCCTTTCTCTTGGGCTGGGTTCTAATTTTCTTCCCCAGCTGTTTCTTGCCTGCTGCCTGTTCTTATTGATACGCTATTTCTTTAAGGGGTAGTCAAAAAAGGTGGAATGAAAGAGGATAAAACCTAACTGGGAGAAGAAATTTCAGTGTCTTTGGAAAGAAGTAGTACTTAACCAATGAAATAAATGAAATTACAGTGTTATTAAATTGCTGATGTTGATGTTTTAAAATATGAAAGCTACTGTCTTTAGGAATAAACTAAAACCCTCATGCAGTAGCTGTGTGGAGCAAAGACAGAATGTAAGGGTGATTAACAATGATTTGAAAGATTGTGAATAGGCTCATCTAACTTGTTTGTTGGATTTTGCTTGCCTTTTGTAGTGCCCAAATATTTTAATGATCACAAATATAATCCTCCTTCATTTCAGTCCCATTTTCTTTTATTTTCTCTGTGTACATCAAAATATTGCATTTTCTTGATGCAGAGTGAACTTAGCCCACCCATGTTAATAGAACATCCTCTACGATGCCTAGTCCTATGTGCCCAAGTGCATGCAGGGATGTGGAGAAGGAATGGCTTCTCTCTTGTTAATCAGGTAAGTAGTACAGTAACTGTAGAATCACTCTTATCTGATAGCTCTCTCAGGATAATTTCAAAGAGTCACAGAATCAATTAGGTTGAACAAGACCTCTGAGATTATTGAGTCCAACCCTTGGCCAAACACCCCCTTGTAAACTAGACCACAGCACTAAGGGCCGTGTCCAAGTCACTTCTTGAACACCTCCAGGGGCAGTGACTCCACCACCTCTCTGGGCAGTCCTTTTCAATTTTTACAACCCTTTCCATAAAGAAATTCTTCCCAATGTCCATTCTGACCCTGTCCTGGCACAGCCTCAGGCTGTGTTCTCTTGTCCTGTCGCTGGTTGCCTGGAAGAACCTCAATGTGTTTCTTGAAGTGAAGGGCCCACAAGTGGAGACAGCACTCGAAGTGGGATGTCACCAGGGCCGAGTATGGAGGGAGTTCTTGGTCTTTCAGACCCCAAAACCTTCTATTTCTGTATTGATTTGAAATTTTACTTATGTCAGTCATGTGGAAGGCAGTGTGAGGTAGGCATTTTTATCAGCACTGGCATAATTTCAGTATTTTTGCTTTTAAACTAGTCTTTGATTTTTTTTTTTAGTCGGAAGTTGCTTTTTTATTTCAGGACTGCTGCAGTGGCTACTGAACTCAGTGCTGGGTGTGTAGAGTTTTAGTTAATGCAGTTAATGACTCCTAGCTTTTTTACTGTGTACTGTGCAGCAGCAGTTGGAAATGCAGAATTAGATCTGCGCATCCATGGTAATTTATCACCTCCACATCAAAGTGTCTCAGATATAAAAATATGCAGCATTATGGTATTATGGCTATTTATATTTATAAAGTGGTTCAAACCCAAAGACTCCACAGAAGTATTAGAAGCAGTGTAGAACAAAGTGTTTCTTGGCTTCTAGCTCTAATACTTTTGGTGACTTTCATTTCTAAACTTATGTTCTCAATGTTTGTATAAATTAGGTGTTTCAAGCATAACAGCTATAAAATGGGTACTGTGGTGTCAGTACCACCCACCAGGGTGATTGTCTCAAGTGGTTTTCTCAGCAAGACTTTTATTACAACAGGAATAGGGGTTTAATTCTATGAGGTGTTAACTTGATATATTTGCAAGAAAATTCCTTCAATCCTGTCAGCCCTCAACTCCATTAGATAATTGCAATGTATATTTACTAGGAGACTGAATTAAGCTGCTCAAATATATTATATTCTGACACTTCTTGACTCTTCATAAGGTGGTATCCTTGTCATTAGAGCAAAAAGAGCTCCAGTTATGTACAATTATAGCAGTGCCCATAGTGCTGTAGACACACATCAAATCTGGAATTTCAGCATAGCTTTTGGTAGTGAAATAAGTCTCTGAGTTAATTTCTCCAGGTTGTCAGGATCTTGAAGTTAAGAGCTTCATTTAGTTGAGATAACATAACTCCCACAGTCTGGAAGTCCTTTCTCTTTACTTTGGCTATGGGGAGAGCTCATGTTCAGCCAGCTCCTCTTGACTCCTTCCCAGATAATAGGAATGGGCATCTATATGTGTGTATTATTGTGATAGAGAAGAAAGGGAAGGCATGCCTAGCTGTCTTCATGTAATTCTGGTGGAAATAGTATGTGTCTAGAGGAGACTTTAGCATGCTGAAGTTTTTTTCCAGGCCTGTGCAGAAACTTGCCAGCCCTATTTATTTTTCTTCTCTTGTGGTAGAACCAAACTTTCCCACCTTTCAGTGCCATGCAGTGACTGTGGTGTTGCTGACGCCTGGCTCAGTCCTGTTGAGTTCCTTCCTGGGATGGTTTGGGTTAAGCACAGCTCTGTCACAATATTAACATTTTGCTGACACTGGCAATTCCTGAAAGATGGTATCTCAAATGATTAAAGAGCAGTTCATGGAGCGAAGAAAAAACATTTCCCCAACTGCAAGGGCTTTCTCTCCTGTGAATTTCAAACAGTTAATTGCTAAACAAATATATAAAAAATAAGCTAAAGAGGTCAAAAATATTTTTGCTTATAAATTTATGCAATTCAGACATTGCATCACTACAACCCAGCCAGCAACTATGATTGTATTGTGCTTTATAAAAAAGCTTTTTGCATGCAGATAAAATTATGTAATTTTTTCAAATTACAGATTAATTTTTTGTTTATGAACACAGTATAGCAAAGTTTATTTTTTATAGAAGTAAAATAATTTTAGATGAAATATTATCTGTGTTAATGATTATGGTGTGGTGTTTTGGGTATTTTTTTCAGATTTATTACTATCATAATGTGAAGTGCAGGAGGGAGATGTTTGACAAGGACATAGTAATGCTTCAGGTAACCAAGTATACCACTTTGCATTTTTTTAAGTATTTTTAGGATGTCTTTGTGTTTATCTTCATCAGAACCTTTTTAAGAAAAAATGTCTTTTTTTTGTGGAAGGACTTTAATTTTCTTATTTTATCTACATAATTATGGCATAATTTTAAAAGGAAATAACTATTATTGTAATACTTATTTTTTAACTACAATTTGAAAAGTGCAGAGTTTGCAGGTGAGTGTGTAAATGCCATATCTTCAAGAATGAGATATTTTAACTAATGGGTGGTGCTGTACTGGCAGTTTCATGACTCTGCATGTTATCAGAAATGCAGTCAGTGTATGTGTTGATTTTTTTGGTTTGCCCCTTCAGAACAGATTTTGCTAATGTGAAATTCTTTTTAGCTCTATGGCAGATGCAATGCTTCTACACTGAGAGCAATACAACCTAAAATTTGCGGCTTGGGGTGCATAGTTCACCTGGACAGCAAAATATTTTCTCAGGAAGTCCCTGAAATCTTAACTGGAGTTTATCCAATAGGATAAACATGCCCCAAGATGCTTCTGCTTTCAGACATAGTGGCAGATCAAGCCTCAGGAAACTGATTTTTAATTGTAATTTTCAGCTGTTCATTTGGGTAGATATTCTTGAGCTTTCTTGGAAATTTATTCTGTTTTAAAGATGGTTCCATTAACAGTAGTTAACAAGCAACAAATATTTGTAATTGGCAAACTTAGATAACATGTTTAATAAACTGAAAAAACTTCAGCCAGTAGTTTTCAGAAATGGAAATTTCTGAAAGTTGTTGTTTGTTCTGCATTGAAACTTCAGTTTTTTTCTTTCCAGGAAGGTTTTGGAATCTTTGCTCTACAGTCTTCAGCCTTTATTTAGAGGATTGGGTTTTGTTGTTAAGATCTTCAGTGGTATATACTAAGAATTATTATGCCTGCTAGAAGATAAGCTAGCATGAGCAAAATTTTAGATATAAAAACAACCAAACAAAAGTCTTTCACTGAAGCTTGCTTAGACTGCTTAAGATAACAGGAGTAACCCTGAATATTTTACATTATGCCCTTAAAAAGGCATCAGAAATTCTTGATAAACCATAGGATTCTGCTTGTCAAATGGGCTTACAGTTCTGTTCTTGGTGTCCTAAGAGAGTAAACTTAAATGTTAAGTCTTCATTCATAGGATTGAGAGAGGAATTAATTTTATAAAGAATACACAGTGAAGATCATATGTAAATATAAAAACTATGATAACACCCAATCTATTTTCTCTTTATAATCTTTTTTTTCTTTAATAGACAGGTGTGTCTATGATGGATCCAAATCACTTCCTGATGATAATGCTGAGTCGCTTTGAACTTTATCAGATATTTAGTACTCCAGACTATGGCAAAAGATTTAGCACAGAAAATACTAACAAGGTATTTTATGCACTACTGCAATGGAAAATCTTAAATTTTGTTTTTCAAAGTGTATCTGATACTGTTGTACTGAGACAGAGCTATTTCTTGATAAAAAAGCAAAACTTATCCTATTTTAATTTCATTTGGCCAGTTTGAAGTATGCATAAATGTTTTTACCTGTCAAACTGGTAAATGTCAGAAAATGTTGCATTATTTTTGCACTTATGACTGTGTTTCAGCATAGCTCATTTGGGAGTACTAAGGGTGAAAATAGGCAATCTTTTGAATCACTGAAAAAGTATTTTCAGCATATGGAACAATTATTGAAAAATGTATTTTTTTATTGTTTTACTTCAGGATGTTGTTCAACAAAATAACACTCTTATAGAAGAGATGCTATACCTCATTATAATGATAGTTGGTAAGTTCAAAACATATTTAATTAATTTTTTTTAATTTAGGCTCTTTAATGATCTGGGCAATTTTTTATTGCTATGTGAGGTTCAGTTCTGTTGTGAGCATCCTGTAGCTCTGCCTTCTTTCCTAGGAGAAAAGCCTTGGAACTAGCTTAGATCAATGTAATGGATTTTTGAACACTGGTGTGTGAACACAAGATTTCACAGAAGGCACCCTATTTTCCAGCCTTTAATTTAGAGAAAAAGCTAAAAAAAAAGTGTTTAAAAACAAAAAAAAAGAGGTGTATTTTATTTTTACAGGTGAAAGGTTCAGCCCTGGAATAGGGCAGGTAAATGCAACAGATGAAATCAAGCGAGAGATCATCCATCAGCTGAGCATCAGGCCAATGGCACACAGTGAACTGGTAAAGGCACTCCCTGAAGATGTAAGTAACTGGATGTTGAGGGGGGAACCAGCTTCCACTTGATAATTCTGATTGCTGAAAAATTGTCTCATGCAAACTCATGTCACTTAATGTGGAATGAGAGCAGCGTGATTATGCTCAGAGCAAGGTTAGCATGAGTACAGGTTAGTAGTTCTCATGGCAAGGGTAGGAAAGAGGCAAAGAAGGAACAACATGTGAAAGATGAAGGAATCTGAGAGCTTCTTCAGCTTCTCTCTCTTTTTAATACTATTTCTAATCAGGCCATCTGGCCAGCAGCCTCTGCAGGCTGCTCGTACACCCTGAATTAGATGTATGGAAGTGGGTTGTTAGAACTATCCAGAAATATAAGCTGTTATGTTTTAAAGCCTAACAATAAGTAGAAAGACATGGAATCAGACACTGCATACTTGTGTAACATAAATGCTTCATTTACATGAACAGAATAATTTATCTGAATTCTATTATAAGTACTTCTGTAGGACAGCAAAGCTTGCTTCCCTTTCTCCTTTTAGTATTTTTGAAGCAATCTTTTAAAAATTATTTTTGAAGACAGTCAGAATTCCAAAGTTTATGTTTTACAGTGCTGGTAATAATTTTACTGATAAATTATGAAATGTTTTACATTTTTCTAAATATTTTAAATTGAAACAATTTGAAAAATCAAATTTCAAAATTATTTAAGAATAATTTAGGGTTGTATGAAACAGAAAGTTCTATTTAAGCTGGAGCTCTGAATTATATTGTCAGTCCTAAATACTTTTTCCCTGGCCTGGTAACTGCAATGAAATATGCATTGGTGGAAGGGGATGGGAATATTGAAAGAAAATTTGTGTATGAAGTGTTGTTACATATTTGAGCTGATGTCTCATGCTGCCTTTTGTGGTTGTTTCAGCGTTTTTCAGTAACTAGTCTTTTAGCTTTCCAGTATTTATTTCAATTTAAAGGCCTAGAAATCAGAAATGCTGGCTGTGTATTGTAAAAATGTGCTGAGCAAGCTAACTTAGAGTTTTCTTCTGCTCCTGTTACATCCTAGTTTGTTATGACAGAGAAGAGCAGTACAAATGACCCACTTAGAATGGCATGACTTTTTCAAAGACCCTTTTGCAGAGATGGTGTTCCTGAATGTATTTTCATGTTATGTGGTTTGGTGTTCTCTTGAGTGCCAGTAAAATGACTTTGTACTACATTCATTTTGCATGCTTTCTCTGGTATTGTATGATATTTCAATGTGTTTATTCCAAGAACTCCAGTAACACACTGTCTTGTCTTTTCACTCCATGTAGGAGAACAGAGAGACAGGGATGGAAAGTGTGATTGAAGAAGTGGCATGTTTCAAGTATGTTTCTCATTATTCTAATGATTCAGCTTTAGGAATTGAATGTCTCCATTAGTGAAAATGAGAGAATGAAAGAAAGAGGGCTGAGTCATGGTGATTTCCCATGGCTTTAATTATGTGCAGAATTCTTAATAGTGTTAATTTCTATAATGCCTGTTAGACAGTGTTTTTTAGCTGTTGTAGTTAACTCTTTATTCTCAGATGTTAAGAACCAGTAGACATAAAGTGTTTTGTTTGCTTTGGTTTTTTGTAGGAAACCTGGATTAACAGGCAGAGGGCTGTATGAATTAAAACCAGAATGTGCCAAGAACTTCAATCTGTATTTCTATCACTTTTCAAGGGCAGAGCAATCAAAGGTAACTAGTAGTTTAACTTCCTGGGGTTTATTTTGTACCTTTTTTTTTGTTTGCCTTTTTCCGAAGTTTACTTCTGTGAAGAAGTATTACCAGGTGGGTATTTGAGAATGTTAACAAAATTTGCCCGAGATTTTGCAGTGAATTCTGTGCCACTGGATCCTGTGTCCTATACAGAGCTGTTGAAATCAGTGGGCATTCAGGAGCTTGTCTGTGGGTTCCCTTGCATCTTATTTTAATGAAAGTATTTAAAACAATCTGTATGTTCCCTTACATTTATAGAAATTGCCATTTTAGGTCAAACTTGTCTTACGGTTTTATGCTAGGAAAAGAATTCAGGCTGGCTCAAGAGGAAATATTAATTTTGAAATTGTATGCCCTACTTTATAAGTAGAACATAAGACAAACTGAAAAGACATGAAAGCTTTCATGTTTATTTAAGGCTGAGAAAAAACAGTAACAATGTAGTAAAGCGTGAATGCTTTTTTTATTAGTTTTATATTGGTACAGATTTTGAGTAATGCCGGCATTGTTCTTCTATTTCAGGCAGAGGAAGCACAGAGAAAGCTGAAAAGGCAGAACAGAGAAGATACAGGTATTTATTTTTGAGAGGAGATGGGAGAAGAGGGAATCACATATCAAGATGTGTATTGCACTGACATTTATACTAACTAACAGCCTATTCCAGGGCTAGAGTGGTCAGAAATGAAGCAATTTCCCTTATGTCTCCCTGGCTAGTCAGGGATCTGATTTGTCATGGAACCAGCCTTCTGAAGAGCTTACTCCTTTGGCTTTCCTGTTACACACAAGCCATGTTGAATGGTGCAGCCTGTATTGGTAGCACTGTTTACCAAGCAGCTGTGTTCTGCCTGAGGCCCATAGAAGGGTTTGGGTTGGAAGAAAGCATAAAGGTCATCTGGTTCCACCCTACTGCCTTGGGTTGTGCTGTTAAATGAGGCATTTCAGTTGGGTGTTGCAAGTTTTGGGGAAATGTCAAACACACCAATTTCCCTTTCAGCACTTCCACCGCCAGCTCTTCCTCCTTTCTGCCCACTTTTTGCCAGCCTGGTGAACATCCTGCAGTCTGATGTCATGCTGTGCATTATGGGAACTATACTGCAATGGGCAGTGGAACACAATGGCTATGCCTGGTCAGAGTCCATGCTGCAAAGGGTAGGGGTTTTTCATTTAAACTAATGCTATGCTAATGCAGGAATGTTCGTTAGAGCATTTCAACACGATTTTATAGATTCAGATTGTTTACTAGGTGTCTGAAATATCCAGAATACACTGAATGAGAAATAAGTGGTATTTCCTGATATGCAAAACTAGGGAAACCCCTCTGCCTCTTGCTGCAATTTATTTTTATAAGTGAGTAGAAGACCCAGGTAAATTTCTAATGGGATGCACATGAGAGGAAAGACTTCTGCTTGAATCAATGGCAATAATGTTTTTTGTGGTGGAGAACTCATTAGTCTGAGTTGTTGCATATTAAGCGGACAGTGATTTTTTTCTTGATGTTCCTTTGCTTATTTTCAGTTTAGGCTAAATCACTTTAGGAAAAAACCATGAAAAGAATTTTCTACTTGAAAATGTATCCATTTTGGAAAACTTAACTGAACTGTTTGTTCCTTGCAATTTATAATGATCTTTAGAAACCTGGAGGGTTATTGTAGATTGTGGTATCACGATTGACATTTTCTGGGGTGTGCAGAGATGAATAGTTAACTGTCATCCAGGAGCTGTTTGTAGTAGGCAGGGTTATTGGTTTAAGGTCCAACTCCAAACTTTTTAAAAGTATTGATGGATTTTTAAGTAACATTTAGCAATGAAACTGAATATTAATTTTTTGACATCCAGTCTTATTGTGGGTATATTAGTTTTTACAGCTAAGTTTAAATTAACATAAGCAGTTCTGTATAACAGAAAAAAAGTTGAAAATGGAATGATATATTGGTATTATAAATCACAACAATGTAGGTACATTTAGGTAATGTAAGAATGCTAGGTTTTGGAGTAACTTTGAATAAAATAAGTTGCCTAGTTGTTTGTTTTTTTTTGACTGAACTAAAATTCAGCCATTCTCAAAACTGTGGTAGGTAATGTAAGAATGCTAGGTTTTGGAGTAACTTTGAATAAAATAAGTTGGTTAGTTGTTTTTTTTGGCTGAATTTTAGTTCAGTCAAAATTCTCAAAACTGAAATTCATTAGGGACCTATCACTTGCTCAGAAACACGTGGCATTTCTCTGTGATGGTCTTGCAGTTGTGCTGCAGTTTTCACAAGTCACCCCCTTTTGTCTTGGAAGCACTTGCAAAGGTGGATATGAGACATCTGCAAGAGATGGCCCATGAGATCTTGTTCAATAGATGTGATCGACTGAGGAGAAATTAACTGTTGTTTATTAAAACAAATTTTAAAAACTTCAATATTCTCATCAGGTTTTGGCACTTTTTTCTGTAGATACTTGGTCTGTTGCATTCCAGTTGTGTTACAAATTTTCAGGTGATTATCCTTTTGTCACCCCCTTTTGTCTTGGAAGCACTTGCAAAGGTGGATATGAGACATCTGCAAGAGATGGCCCATGAGATCTTGTTCAATAGATGTGATCGACTGAGGAGAAATTAACTGTTGTTTATTAAAACAAATTTTAAAAACTTCAATATTCTCATCAGGTTTTGGCACTTTTTCTGTAGATACTTGGTCTGTTGCATTCCAGTTGTGTTATTACAAATTTTCAGGTGATTATCCTTTCCTTACATGGGAGTCAGTGTTGATTCCAGGCATCAGTAAACCTTTGTGTCTGGAGCATCCTGCCAATTTGTATGGGGTTGTGAAATGGCTGATGCAATGTGACAGAGTTTGCCACCAAGAATGAAGTATCTCAGCTTCAAAATGCCATTGAGACTATCATAGTGCTAAATAGGGTAATTGCATTTTTTAAGTTCAAGGAGATTACAGCTCTTCACTGACCTGAAATTTAACATTATTTTAAAATGTGTTTCTAGAGAGAACAAATTTAACTTAAAAATTTTAATTTTTTGTTGCTAAACTTTGTGTATAAAAAGGACTTAAAGTCTGTTTCATGCTTCTTCTGTCCTGAGACTTGCAATAGTAACATGCAGTGGGTAGGGAGAAAGATGAGAAGTACTGACTCCTCACTCACTAGTCAGGACAACAAACAGAAAGAGGCAAGTATTTAATATGTATTTTGTATGGTTTCAAACAAACACTGTTGCTTCTGTGTAATGTAGCTTTGGAATTCTGTATACAGAAATAACTTCAATATATTCATAATATATAGTTGTATTATATGACTTTCCTTGTTTCTTAATGAATTACTTAAACTATGTAACAAGATTATATGAATTATGTAAGAAAATAACTAAAATTTGTAAATTTTACCTAGGTTTTGCATTTGATTGGAATGGCACTACAAGAAGAAAAACAACATCTTGAGAATCTCAGCGAGGAGAATGTTGTAACATTTACCTTCACTCAAAAAATATCAAGTATGCCTTTCTTTTCAAATGTATAGCAAATTTTAAATAACTGAAAATGCCAGGATCTCATATTTTATTCTTCTGAAACTGTATTTATCAGAAGAATATATTTGTTTATACATCAAAATGTTATCAAGTTGACTATAGATAAATGCTTTCTACTTGTGTAGATTCTGTGATGGTATGATACCTCAAATGTATAGCAAATTTTAAATAACTGAAAATGCCAGGATCTCATATTTTATTCTTCTGAAACTGTATTTATCAGAAGAATATATTTGATTTTACATCAAAATGTTATCAAGTTATCAAATGCTTTCTACTTGTGTAGATTCTATGATGGTATGATACTAAAGGCATTTTCTAGAGGAGAAATTCAGAAGTTGAGTAATTCCCTCTAGATCTGATTCTTAATATCTTTAATAAATATCTTAATATCTTAAATATATCTTAATATATCTTAAATATATTAATATTTTAATGTATTTATATTAATATATTGATATAGTAATATATTTAATAAAGATATCTCAATAAAGATTGCTGCATGTGATCAGATGCAATTGCAAAAATCATAGTTGCTTTCTTACAGTCTTTTAATCTTGTCTTTCCTTTGTATCATCTGACTAATGCCTCTAGTTTTGCTAACACATGAAGTTCCATTTAAAGCAGTGGGAAATATAATACTGGAGGTTCCCAAAATGAAAACAGCCAGGGTGCACATCCAATGCATTTCTTTTGTAAGAAAATACAGTCAGTGAGCAAAACTTTTGAGGATTTAGAAGTTACTCATGAAAAGATTTGCAATAGGGGAGAATTAAAAATTACATATTGTGTCTGTTTGTTGAAGGAATTCTTCAGTTGCTGAACAAGCATTGGGGTTTCTTGTTTTTAATGTTAGTGAGTGATTAATTTGCCAGCAATGGTATAATCAATTCTCATTGTAATTTTTCTCTCAGAACCAGGAGAAGCACCCAATAACTCCCCTAGCATACTAGCTATGCTAGAAACACTGCAAAATGCACCTCATCTGGAAGTGCACAAGGACATGATCAGATGGATATTGAAGGTAAATATATTTTATATTACCACTGAAAATCTTGGAAATGAGATTTTTTAAGCTTTCCTGATTACATTGGGATGATTTCCTTGTTTCCCAGTTTTGCTCTTATGGATACCAATACTGCACATTGTATAGTCTGTATTATAGTATATGCAGTTGTATTCTCATGACCCAAATGAATTAAAGGCTTTTTTTTCCTTACAGACCTTTAATGCTATTAAAAAGCTAAGAGAAAGCTCTTCTTCAAGTCCTGTGGTTGAGACAGAAGGAAATATTATGGAGGAGGTAAAAGCAATCTGTAAGAGTTGATCTAGAACAGGTCTGGGTGGTGACTAGCAAAGGACTATATTTCTAATTATAGCTCTAAATCAAACATGGAAAGCATCAGTGACTTCTGAAAATCTGTCTCACAGTTTATAGATCAAACTCATTTGTTTGAAGAACCTATTGGTAAAGTCCCCAAGCTGTGTTTCTTTGTTTCATATATTGTCATCTCCAAATCTTTTTCAATTCTACTCCATTGAATTGTGTGCAATACAGTCACAGCATTAGATGTTTTTGTTGTTCCCATAATTTCAGACTCCATGGAAAGTTGCTAAAAGAAATGGTTGTCCATGTATTTTTACCATGCAGGTCATTCCAGAAAAGCTCTGATGAGAGCTGTAGCTGGACATGACATTCTAGGTACTGCAAACAGACCTTGGAGCACTGTAGTGCTCCATTGAGGAATGCAGCTGCTGGGGAGGGAGAGCAGCGCTAGAGATGAGACCTGTCACTCCTTCTATCCTAGGAGTGCTTAAAGGGAAAAGAAATACAAAATGTAGTTAAAGGTTGAGGGAAAGAAGTTCCCCTTCTAGATCTGCAGTTGTGCCTGGCATTGAACACAAGCTAAAGAAAAGAGGCTACAAAATAACTCTTTGGTAGACTTTTCTTTTGTCTTTTCTGAGAATTTCATTGTTTGGAGGTTAGTAGAAGTTAGACATGGCAGTAACTAAAATAAATAATCCGTTGTAACAAGACTTTAAAAATGACTGAGTGAACAATACAATTTCAGAGTTCACGTGATAAAGACAAAGCTGAGAGGAAGCGAAAAGCTGAGATTGCCAGACTGCGCAGGGAAAAGATCATGGCCCAGATGTCTGAGATGCAACGGCACTTCATTAATGAAAACAAAGAGCTCTTTCAGCAAACTCTGGAGGAGCTGGATACTTCAACCTCTGGAGCCCATGAAAATAGGTAAAGGCATCTTGTTTAAATTTTTTCTCATTAGTGTCTACATCAGATTGTCCCGTTATTACCACTTCAAAAAGCTTTTTTTGTGGATCTTGATGGAGAAATCTTGGTTAGTTTCTGAGAGAAAAAAAAGCAGTAAATGGAATGCTTCTCTCCCCCTCTCTGTCAGAATTGTGGGATAAATATAAATAGGCAAATAGTTTTTTGTACAAAATCACCCAGTAAATTATTAATAATGCTGAAGAGACTGTGCTAATAAACATAGTAAATTGGAAATAGCTGATTATGTGTCTGTTGAAGATCTGGAAGAAAATCTGTTTGGTAGTTGGAAATATGAATTATTATGAAATATGAATGCTAATTATTTTGTGGGAAAGTGGAGAGTGTTTTCAAAATTCATATCATACACTTAAGGGATGGTGATGATGGAGGGCTGCAGATTCAGTTTCTGTGTTAAACTGAGTGGGTTATGCTATTGGGAGGGTTATGAATTTTTTCTGGAAAATACATGCTACTTCTGGACACATAGGAATTGTTATCTAAATGCCAAAGCTAATTTTTTGGCAGGGAGCATTTATCATAAATTTAAGAAACTCACTAAAGTCATGATCTGAATTATAAGGTTTTTAAAATAATTTGCTCACTAATATTTTTTAATATTCTAGCCCTGTAATTTCGGATGCAAAACTCACAGCCTTGGGTCCGGAGCAAACCAGAGTAGCTGAACCCAGACAGGTTGTTATGTGTATATTGTGCCAGGAGGAGCAAGAAGTTAAGGTGGACAGCAGGGCTATGGTCTTGGCAGCATTTATTCAACGATCAACTGTGTTGTCTAAAAATAGAAACAAAATTACTCCAGACCCTGGTAAGTACTGCTCATAGTTGTCTTAAATATTAAAGAAAGTTTGGGTTATTGTGACAACAACATTTTTTGATCTGAGACAGTGACATAGTCTTCTTACATTAACTGTTTGTGAGTGGCTTCATTGTAATCAGTGGCAAAACTCCCATATTTTTGGTGAGGTAGAAATGTGTGTGCTGAATAATGTAAATCACTGTGAGGCATGAGCTCAATGTTCTGCCATTCATTTGTGACAAATTATTTATAACTGTTGAAAAAGCCCTGAAAATCAGAGGTGTTTGTTCTTAAACCATGCCTGTAACATCAGAGAGAGGAGGTGTTAATGTAGTGCTTTAAAAGCAGAAGATGTACATTTTCTTCCTCTCAGTTACATCATCTGAAATGCCTCTTAGTGATAATAAAAAAATCTTGGATTTAGGTGCTTTGTGAAACAGATCAGTGAGCAAGGGCATTATTACAAAGGTTTCTCTGGATTCGTTATGTGTAAACAAATAGAAATCTTTGCACTGAACTGTTTTGCACTCTCACTCTGGAGATTAATGTCCTTGAACTCATTGTTTGATGGTGCTGAACCAGCAACACTGCAGGCTGATCTTGGTGACTTGTACCAGGGCCCAACACCTCTGAAAGCTTGGTTTGAAGCCTTTAAGTACAGTACATATACCCAAACTAAAGTGATACTTAAAAATAATTTAAACAGTTTAGTCTCTTCTGGATTTGTAATGTGTTTTATGCTTATTCAAATGAACTACCCTTCTGTGATAAAGTTAAATAAAAATGCAAAGGTGGCAACATTAATCTGCCATGGAGTCTTTTGATAAATGTTTATTTCAAAGTTGTTTGTTTGTTTGATTGTTTTTTTCTTTAAAATACAGAAAAGTATGACCCCTTATTCATGCACCCAGATCTGTCATGTGGAACACACACGGGTAGCTGTGGACATATTATGCATGCTCATTGCTGGCAAAGGTAAAAGGCTATATTTAAGTTTTTAGTTCAAATAACATGTTGTGTTTTCAGTTTGCCTAATAGCACTAATTTTAATGGCAAAATTTCTACCATGTAGTAAAATTGAAAAGAAATTTCAGGAAGTGATTAAAACAGCTTTCTGTTAGATAAAAAGGAGTAGAAACCAAATGCTGTACACATACTCAAAATAATTTGCATTTACTGATAGCTTGGTAGAGAAGAGTCCAAAGCCATGCATGGCAGCTTTCATTCCCTCTCCTTGTTTATCCTGATGCATAATTCCCTGTGGTGCACATATATCTGGAGCTCAGATTTTTTGGGGTTTTTTGCAGTTCATTGCTAGGCATGCTTTTGCGGCTGCTTCTGCTCTCTACTGAGGTTTTAAATAAGTGAGCACCCCTTGCACTCTTAATTCCTCCAACAGATTTAATTTGAAGTAGAAACATTGGTGATCTAGTTCATCTTCAGCATAAACCAAATTTTATTATTTGTTTCTTAGCATTTTAATAAAGCCTTTTGCAGTGTTCTTTGACTTTTGGAGGCATATAAACATGCTTTGTGCTGTGTGGTGCTAATGCCACGTGACAAATTCAAACCATTCATGCCTCTGACTTTGATTAGGCCCTTCCTTTGCTCCTTGGCATGGCTTCTGAAGTGCCTAATTTCAGATTCTGCCTTGTGTATGAAGAGTGTTAGGAGCTCCTAGAGATTCTGTGGCTATTACCACACACAGGTTTCATTTATGGTCTTTGATGTCACTGCTCACTGAAGGTTTTTAATCTTCTTGTGTAGCTCGTGTACAGTCCTTTGTGGTTGCCAAAATCTCTTGGAAATGCCCTTAGGTGCCTGTATTGAGATCATTTTGGGTCATCACTGGGCATGCTTTAAACCACATCAGAGGCTTCTGGAATAGCAGTTACATTTAGCAAAGCAGTGAATTCAGTTCTTTTTTCATAGAGGGTACAGCCAAGAGTTTTTTTGGTTGCTGCTGTTTTGGTTGTGGCCTGTAGTAGAAAACATCCAAGGATAATGCTCATGGCATCTTCCTAAAAAAATTATGTAAAAATGAGTTGGGTTTTCTGGTTTGGTTTGCGGGTTTTTTAATTGGTTTTGTTTGTTTGTTTCTTAGTGTTTTTTGTTTGTTTGGGGGCCTTTGTTTGCTTGTGGTGTTTTGTTTTGTTTGGGTTTTTTGTTTATTGGTTTGGTTTTTTTTTTTTTTAATGCTTCAACTTCTCTCTGCCTCATCCACTTTTTTCCTAAATGTGCAGTCCAGTGAACTTCAGCACTTTGGTAGATTTTGGCAGCCAAAAGCACTAGCACTTTATCAGTCAGACGGTAGAGATTTTTCCTTCTGGTAATAATCTTATCTATATTTCAGGTACGGGAAAACTGTATTTTCCTGAGAATTTTTTAATTTCTATATTCAAGTAATAATAACTTGCCACTAATGTCTTCTCTTTTCTAAAGGTATTTTGATGCAGTACAAGCAAAAGAGCAACGAAGACAACAAAGATTACGAGTACACACAAGTTATGATGTAGAAAATGGTGAATTCCTATGCCCACTTTGTGAATGCTTGAGCAACACTGTTATTCCTCTGCTTCCTCCACCAAGAGTTTTGTTTAACAGGTCAGTTTGGTTTATACATGTCCTCAATAAATGTAAAAAACCAAGATGCTAAACCAGCTACACCCCAGAAGATCTTCCTGAATGTTTGTTGTCTTCTGTTCTGATAAACTCAAGTGGATTGCCTGTCTTATTATTTTGGGTTTTGGATTTTATTTTGTTATTGTATATTAGGAAAGCATAGGACCTACAGAAAAAAAAAACTGAATGTAGAAAAATGCATGGGCAGCAGAGAAAAAAACCCATTGAGAAACAGGTGAATGATGTTGGAATGCCTATGAAATAATTAATTCTATCTTACACATTGTTTTAACAGTTTTTTGGTTTTTTTTTTTTTTGACAGGTTAGACTTTTCAAGCCAACCAAATCTAACTCAGTGGATCAAAACAGTATCCCAGCAAGTAAAAGCCCTGCATTTACTTCGAAATGAAGACAGTGCAAGTAAGTCTGAAGAAATCTGTGTTTCTATGTGAAAATGTTGTAATATTCATGGAAGAAGCCAAGCACTTTGGTTCTGCCACAGTGGAGTAGAGAGATGATGGCATAAGTGGCAAGAAGAGCTTGGGATTTCAGTTTCTCATGATGGAATTTCAGATTCTGCTTCTGCATCTTTCTATAATGTAGGAATTACATATAGGTGAATAATCAGTGATTTATTACTTTTTGTTTGTACAGGCCATTCTGGTCATTCAGAAAAAATGGATCAGCTACAATTACCTGAAGGATTTAGACCCGATTTCAAACTGAAGTATGTATTTACATATTAACAAATCATTAAAAATTAATCATAAAATTATAGCTTGAAAATAAAACGTAACTTCTGTGCTAGAAGGTCTCAGTAATTAGGGCAAATATATGAATTTTGCTTTAATTACAAAAGTTAATATTATTATGATGATGACATTGAAGTCCATTCCAGAAGTCCTAAGTAATTCAGTAGAATTTCAGATGTGAATGTGCTAAGTCATTGTGCAGAAACATGTTGCAGTTATATAAATTACAGCATGAGGATTGTTTTGTACTGCTTGTAGCTGGATGAAGGATTCATCATTATAGCCAGCACAAAATGTAAAAAATGAAGGAAGACTATGAAATGGAGAGAAGGTTAATATGTAGTTTGTCTGTAATTAATTTGCCTGTAATTAATTGTGTAATTGCCTGTAATTTCATGTGTAAAGGAGAAGGTTAATATGTAGTTTGTCTGTAATTAATTTGCCTGTAATTAATATGTAATTTCATGTGTAAAGATGTATTTGTATTTGGTTGCACACTCTCTTCACTTCAAGAGAAAGTAACAAAACTTGTTACATGGTGCACACCTTGGTCTGCCAGTTGCACACGAAATGCAAGAGTCTCATCCCAGCTGATGACAGATTTAGCTTTCAGGCACACACATTTCTTGTAATTTAGCCTTGACTTCATTGTGTTTGAAGACTAGATATTCTTAACAAGAAAAATAAGATTGGTTCCAAACAAAAAAAAATCAAAGAATACTTGGGGATCTGTCACAAAAATTTGAGGTTACAGAATACCAGATCCAAAGAAGAATAGTAGAGTTGTCACTTAAATTTTAGAAGTCCAGTTGTTCGTCTGTAGGGGTGAATGCTTATCATTAGAGGTACTATGCTGCCAGTGGCAGAAAGAATGAATTAGTAATATTGTTTACTTTGTTTCAGGAATCCTTATTCTGAGAGCATAAAAGAGATGCTGACAACTTTTGGTACGGCAACTTACAAAGTAGGCTTGAAGGTTCATCCAAATGAGGAAGACCCACGTGTACCTATCATGTGCTGGGGCAGCTGTGCTTACACAATACAGACTATTGGTACTGATCTGTTCATTTGGCTCCTTTATAGGAGATTTTCAGAATTTGGTTAAACTCACAACAATGAATTTTTGTGGTTTTTTTTCCAGAACGAATTTTAGCTGATGAAGATAAGCCATTATTTGGTCATTTACCTTGTCGACAGGTAAGGAACAAGAAGCAATTCCTCTCTAAATTGGTGGAAAAAAGAGGGATTTCTGTTTCATTAGTGAGGAATATCTACATTTTAATTATGGTTATTGGATAGTTTTATTTGTTGGACCCTATTGTTTAGTTGATCTGTATCTGATCATTAAACTATTTAAAAACCACATCTAGCAAAACTGTTACCTTTTTTCCAATGAATACATAATTTATCAAGGCTGCAGTTTCTCATGGTAACAGTCAAAATAAGAATGCCAAAAGGAACTTGCATATTTGCATAAACATAAGTATCTGTCATATACTTACACAATCAAACTGCCCCCATAAGCTACAGTTGAGAGGCCTGAGAAAAATGCTATTAAGTCAAAAGACTTCTTCACATTGAGGAACTTCATTAACTGTGGCAATGTCTCTTTTTCTTTATTTTTACAGGATGACTGCCTTACATCGTTAACGAGATTTGCAGCAGCTCACTGGACAGTTTCATCTCTTTCAGCAGTACAGGGTCACTTTTGTACTCTATTAGCATGTAAGTTTGCCACCTTACACCAGATTTTTTTGTGAAGATAGATATGAGTGCTTTCAGAATGACTGTTAGTATTGATTAGAAGATGATTTTATGTAGTGTTATTAAGTAATAAACCAAGAGCTGCTATTTCCACCTATATGTGTTGTGTCAAGAAAAAATACATTCTTTTGGACTGCAGATCCAAGAGAAGCATGGATATTTTGCTGTGAAGAAGTTCTGCTGATTCCTCATTAGAGAAAAATACCTAGGGCAAACGAGAAGGAAATGTGGTCCTTCACAAAAATAATCCACTGGAGCTTTAAACATGAAGAAATTAAGATTAATATAGTGTGGAGTGGATATTTGCAGAAGTCTCTAATAAATCTGCAAACTCCTCTCTCTTTGAAAAGTAGGATCTCTGATAACACAGGACTTACTATGTAATGTCATATGTTAATTGAGAATTTTAATGAGAACAGCCAAAATGTTCCAAGCTTGAAGCATTACAGATACAGATGAAGAGTGTGAAGTTCAGTCTAATGAAGTAATTGCCCATGAGAGGACAGTTCTGAAAGGGTATTATAAAATGGGATAACTTTAATATCTCCAGTCAATAGAGCAGAGAAACTTTTAAAATGCATTGATATAGTGAAATTACTGGTAGATGGAAACCAGCTACTTCAGCAAACATTTGGCAGCTTTATGGTGAAAGACTTAATTGACATCACTTTGTAGCAGTAATGGTTGAGCTGTTTTCTATGTAAAGCAGAAGAGAAAATGCTGCTGGCTGTTTGATGGGAACTGTGCAATATATGGTGTTCTGAGTGTTTTGGGTTTTCTTGAAAACTTGAATCAATAAGCTCCAAACTTCAATGCTCTCCTTCCTTCCAACTGACAAAAGCAACTGTACTGCTTTTATTTTTATGAAGGAAAAGTTTCTCTATTTTATTTTTTCAGGCTAGGGATAATGAAAATTATGATCTTTTGATCTGTCTGTATTCTGTAAACAATGCATAAAGATGACTTACTGAAAATAAGTTCAGTTTTGGAAGTCCCTTGCTCTGGTCATGTTTTTGATACAGACATTTTTCACACTTTTGGGTTGAGTTTTGTGGCTATATGCTGACAAAAAGAAAAGCATTTGAAATCTGAGTTGTGGTGAAATATTTGCTAATAGAAATAGCTTCCAACTGTCACATGTCTTCAGCTCTCAATTTTTTTGGCCAGCAAGGCACCAGTCTTCAGCTGAAGTATTTTTAAGTTGTCATGATGAGGCTATTTTTTAATCTAGTAGTGTTTTTAAACTTGGCAGCTTAATACTTATAGCTGCATTGTAAAATATACCCAGAGCTGCAGCTTAATTACAAATCAGATTTTACTGCTTGGAGTAAAGAAGTAAGCAACCATTCCTTGATTGTTACTTAAAATATCTTGTAACATTTTTCAAAACACTGAATTTGTGTTTGCTTTTAAATGAAGGTGCTTGGAATTCATTAAGTGTGTGAATTTCTATTGTCAGCTGGAGTACTTTGGTTAACACTTAGTGGTTACTGTAAATGCTACAGAGAGGTAGGGACCAGCACCTAGCTCTACCTTAATTAAAGTGATGAATTCAAGAGAAGAGACTGAAGCAATGAATTTTTGAGTCAGTAAGGCAAATGATTTATGTAAGGCACGTTCAGGCAGTGATTGAAAAGTTAAGCAAATTGCAGTTTTATTTGAGCAGCTGTCCAAGAGACAATGATCAGTGCTCCTGTTTAGTCACTGTTGTTTTATTTTAATACAATAAAGTAAGCAAGACTCTTTTCCAATAATGCTGAACAATTCTTGAATTGACTGTGGAAAAAAACAGGTACATGTGTATTTTAAGTTCTTTAAGCATGTAAATGAAGGAGATGGCTCTCATTTTTTAACTGAAGTACGTTAAAATATTTTCATGTATAAATGTTCAGTTAATTTTTTTTTTCTCTCCAAAATACTTAGCACTGGTGCCTAATGAAAAAAATGGGAATCTTCCTTGCATACTTGATATTGACATGTTTCATTTATTGGTAAGTATTTCTCAATATATATTAATAATGTTTTGATCCAGTAAACACTATGTAAAAACTATTGAAAACTTTCTCTTTACTCTGGGTTAGGAGCCTTTCAAAATGTTCAGGTTTTTAGTATTTTTTCCCTTCTCAATACACTTTGAAGCCTTTTAAAATTTAATAAAAGTATTAAATTAAAGGTTTTGAATGAAAGCATTCTCTGCTATAAATTAAAAAGGGGTAAGATGAGATAGAATGCATACTCTTTCTCTGTTAGAAACCCCAAAATGCATGAAAACCAACCCCCCCCAACAAAACAACAAACTAAAAAAACCAAAGAAACTTAAAACTTTCCTGATAGATAATTGTTGTTCTCTTAAATGATGTCTGTGTAATGAGCTCAAAAGTTAGCCTTACATAATATGCTGCATCCAAGGGGTGTAGTTGCAGAGGGCAGAGAAAAGGGGAAGATTCGAAAGGAAAAGAATGTACCAACTTTCTTGTTTTCTTTCACAGGTAAGCTTGGTGCTCTCTTTCCCTGCCATACATTGTCAGGATTTTTCAGGGGTTAGTCTTGGCACTGGAGATCTTCACCTGTTTCATCTTGTCACTATGGCACACATAATACAAATTTTACTTACCTCATCAACAGGTAATGCCACTTTGTCTCAACTTCTATTGAAACAATTCCTCCAGTCTTTACTCAGGGAAAAGTTGTCATGCTGCTGGTAAATGTGCACAGTTTACAGTTACAAAATGGAATTGTTGGTGCTGTCTTTGAGCCCATAAAAAGTATTGATAAATTGTACTCATCAAAGTTCAGTCACATTGTCTTTTTTGCTCTACTCCAGAAGTTTCTTGGAGCATAGCTAATAATGAATCCTGGCTTTCCAGCTACTGTAGCAGTACCAGGAGGTGTTTATTGCAGGCTTGGCTTAGGCATTGGTTGATGAATGAGTTGCAGTTAGCAAATTAAGGAATGTATCTCCTGGCAAGAGGAGCTGGATAAGGTATAGTTTGCCAAAAACAAAGTACTCCAAGCATGTATGTCAAGAAACCCAACCAATTGAACAAAAACCAGCACCTCACTGGAGCTGACAATAGCACAAACTTACCACATATGTGCTGCAGAAAACTGCTGTCCAGTACCTCATATTCTATCTCAGTGGAATACTTCACTTACTTTGAGCATTTTTATCAGAACTTGAAAAAATACATTCTTGTGTAAACGTGTATATATGAAACAATTTGTTAATTATTTATTTCTTCTTCAGAAGAGAATGGCATGGACCAAGAAAACACTAACAGTGAAGAGGAAGTAGCTGTGCTTACACTGTATAAATTTCTTTGCCAGTGTACAGGAAGGTAAAACCATGATCTTTTGATAAAATTTTATGTAATTTTTCTCCCTCCTGAACTGAACATTAACTACTGACTGAATTCTATATACTAGTGCTGTCAAAGATGACACTTTTAACTTGGAAACTCTTATATCTTGTTTCTAATCCAGCACTTCTAGATTCACTTAAGTAACTATTCCTGTAAATTCATCTGTGATCAGGAAGATACCTTCTCATGACGATTGTGTTTGAAACGATTTTTATAGTCAGTTTTCAGAATCTGAAATTGGCAGTGTCTGAGTACACTTAGAATGGGAATGGCTTTGAATGGAAAGGAAGTAGGTTTTAGGATTAGGAAGAAGTTGTTTCCTGTGAGGGTGGTGAAGCATTGGAACAGGCTGCCCAGAGAAGTTGTTTATGCCCCATCCCTGGCAGTGTTCAAGGCCATGTAGAATGGGGCATTGAGCAGCCTGGTCTAGTGCAGGGTATCCCTGCCCATGGCAGAGGGATTGAAATGAGATGGTCTGTAAAGTCCCTTCCAACCAAAACCATTCTGTGATCTGAAATGTTTATGCAGAATTCTCCTTAAATTACTGTCTCAGTCAGTTACATTTTTATGAATCTCTGGTTTGTTATTTTTCCTAGAGATTGCTTTGAAATAAACACTGCATTTGTGATTGTTTCAGCTGAAGTCAGTAATTTAGTATGCAGTGTGACTGCTGACTTACTAAATATAGCTCTGAAACTGAAATGATTAAATAAAAGCAAACTTTTTTTCTTTTATTCTCTGAAGTGCCTTGAAAGAAATTTCCTCAGGCTGGCACCTGTGGAGGAATCTAAAAGCTGGAATCATGCCTTTCCTGAGATGTTCTGCTTTGTTTTTTCATTACTTAAATGGAGTCCCAGCTCCCTCAGAAATTCAAGGTATTGTCTGCTTTGTATTAAATCAGTTTTGAAGACTTAAACATTAATGGTCAAAATAAATTACATTTAAACTCTCTTGTCTGAAGAAGCTGATTGAATGGATATGGGCTTCGTATCAGTGAAGCATCATATCAGCGTAATGAAAAAGGAAAAAGAAATTTGGTTATTTTTAAAATGCATTTTTAATGTAGAGGTAAATGCCATTCTAGATTACTTAAACAGAGATTGATTCTCTTCTTCTTAATAATGAAATTTTGATTGTTTCAAAGCTCCTATGGATTGTTGTTTTCCAATGAGACCTGCTTTTGCTTGCATTGATTTCATTCAATCAGCATCTGCTAATAATTAATATTAAGGCTAGGTAGGGTGGGCCTTTGAGCAGCCTGGTCTAGTGGAAGGTGTCCCTGCCCATGGCAGTGGGGTTGGAATGAGATTGTCTTTAAGGTGCCCTCCAGTCCATATCATGGACTGTTATATCCATTATATACTATTATATCTGTAAATTCACTATGTTACACCCAAGATAATCGATGTTGGTAGCATTCTTTGCTGTCCTCCACATATGGCATAGTAGGGGTAGAATGTAAATCTGAAGGTGGTCATAATAAACATTTGTAAATATGAAGTTATGAGAATTACACCATTTTTGTTTTTCAGTAAACGGAGCAAACCAGTTTGAACACTTATGTAGCTATCTTTCCTTGCCAAACAACCTCACTTGCCTTTTTCAAGAAAACAGTGAGATTCTGAACCCGTTAATAGAAAGGTAAGTTGTGGTTTTGTGCTTAGTTTTAATATAATAAAGAATCCTGCATAAGATAGAGTGTAAGTATTCTCCCAGGAATACCTATGGAAGTGAATAATAGATTTTGAAAAGTATTTTTGAAAGAAGTATTTTGAGAGAAACCATTTTGGTTGTAGTGGTTTCTTAATAGATGTACTTTGGATTTTTTGCTTATTTGTATTTTT
Source organism: Passer montanus (assembly GCF_014805655.1). Taxonomy (NCBI): domain Eukaryota; kingdom Metazoa; phylum Chordata; class Aves; order Passeriformes; family Passeridae; genus Passer; species Passer montanus. The sequence continues at coordinate 11,236,703 of NW_024358722.1, read as the reverse complement.
ATCATCAACTGTAAAGTTAAAAGCCATTTTTTTCCTTGTAGTTGGTGCAATAACAATGAAGTAAAAAGATACCTGGAAGGCAAGAGACATGCTATCAGGTAAACATAAGGAGACTTTAAGCAGAGACAGGGAAAAAAACTTCAATGTTGCAGCTGTCTCTGAATACTTTTTCTATTGGGTGTTTTTAATAACATAATATCTGTTCTGCTTTATTGAATAATAAAGATATTAGGGAAGAAATTATTTTTTTAATATTGTAAGAAAAGGAAATATTTTTTAAATGAGTAGATTTTAAAGGAAAAGTTTAATATTGGGGTTTCATTTAGACTGATGTGCAATCATAAAATTTTATCTCATGTTTCCTATTACTTTGTACCTTCTAATGCAAAAAATATGATGTTGCTAAAAGATGTGTATAACCTTTCTTTAAAAATACTAGGCATTGAAGAGCTTTTTAAATTGTCTTTTTAAAGAATCCAGTTCCTTCAGTAAAGCCAACACCAAATCAGTTGCTGAAAAGAAAATCAGCTTTTCATACATTTGTTCTTGCTGCACAATTACTTTGAATTCAGAATGCATTTAATACTTGGTGGGTGTAGAAAAGCATTTAGGGTGTTGTTCTTTCTGAAGGCTGGGTAAAAATAGTGGTTAACAATTATCCTAATAATTAGAAATGAACATGAAGTTCACAGTGCTGTCATTAAAAGCCTATCCCTGCTTTTTAATCTCCTCTGCTAAATACATAAAGTTAATCTTTTAACATTGTGCATACAATAAGACTGTGATAAAAATAAAAATTAAACACTCAATCTGTGAAACACCAGACCTTTAACAGAATTTCATACACAGTAAGAGTATTTTGGTTGTGTAATTGATTTCTTGCCACATGTGATTGTTGGGATCTTTTCTATGTGTTCCTTTTGCTGATTCTTATCTGCTCTTCCCAAGCTTATGTCTAACTTGACAGTGATTATTTCTTTTTCCTCTCAGCATGTTCTTGTACATTGTTTCTGTTGCAAACTCCTCTTTCTGTTTGCATTTCACAGTCTAATTTGTATTATTTCTAGAATTGAAGATTATTAGAAGTTTGTGTATAATATCTGTTACTTTTAAATATATTTCAAGTATATAAGTATTTGATATTAAATAGGTCTTTTACATAGCATGCATGTTTCATTCTCTTCAGGATACAAGTTTCCTAAACTTGCAAGTCAGACGATTTTCCATTCAATATCAGTGACAAAAAGAAAATACAAACAAACTTATACAGGAGAGAAAAAAATATTTCTTTAAATCTGTAGTGACCTCATAATTAGGTTTGCTAAAAATATACAAATTACATATATTTTCAACCTCTCAGTTTTCTCAAATTCATAAGAAATAAGACTAAGAAAAGGGGAGGTGTTTTATTAGAGAGATGTTGTGTGTTCATCTTTTTATGTGCTACCATTTTACTCAAACAATGGCAGAAAAGAGGGAAACTTTTAAAAAAATTAATTACTCACAGATGCTGTTTAGATGAGTCAGGAAAACATGAATGAGTTTGAAGTTGCTTGTGTATTATTCATTGAAATATGAGTGCTGATTTGATTGCTTTATTCTAGCTATGCAAGAGAATCCAACAAATTAATAGACCTTCCGGATGACTACAGCTGCCTCATTAACCAAGCATCCAATTTCTCGTAAGTTGTGTGCAATTACAGTGAGCACCCCAAAGTCTGCTGCTCCTTTCATCAGCTGGGAGACCTTTAACCTGAAAGTCTCAGAAAGTTGTGTATGGAATCATAAAGGGCACATAGCATTTATCAGTCAAACTGCCCTGTATTTTAGTGAAACAGTGAAATAGAAATTTTAGCCATTAACTGTATAAATGTTCAGAAGTACTTCTGAATGTTTTTACTATCTAGAATTTACACATACAGTGGGTTTCTTTTTTTTTCCCTAACAAAAGGTGTCCAAAATCAGGTGGTGACAAAAGCAGAGCCCCAACATTGTGCCTTGTGTGTGGGACCATGCTGTGTTCTCAGAGTTACTGCTGTCAGACTGAACTTGAAGGGGAAGATGTTGGAGCCTGTACTGCACATACGTACACCTGTGGTTCTGGAGTGGGCATATTCCTTAGGTAAGGAGCTGAACAGCTCTCCTCTCATTGCTGGGTTAGATGGTGTGTATAGTCATTAAATTAATAGTTATGAATGTGATTGCAGGCAGTGTTTTGTTAACAACAGGGTTGCTAAAAACTAAAGTGTATTCATCTTCCTATGCTTTGGTGTAAGGTTCAGAGGTTGCTTCTTTGAAGATAAAATTTCAAAGAAAGTTCAAATTTCATTTTCAATGGAATTTGTTTTGCCTGTGCATTTATTTCTACTCAAGTATTACAAAATGATGAAGGTAAATACTTTGATTTTTTTGCTGCTGTTGCTGGTGAAAACACAGAAATTCATTTTAGTTGTCTTCCTGAATACAGGGAAGGGTTAGATAATGTCTATTTTCACTTGGCAAAGATTAATGAGAAACAAAATTGTTTTATTTTCGTGTAGTTCCCTTGAGTATTTTACACAGACTGCAAATATTAAGATATGAAATGACATTGTTTTTAACTGCTACTGAGGAGTTATAACAGGAAGAAGAATGAGAGATGTAGTTTTAAAAAAATGTGCTTTTAAAAATATGTACATGAAGATTATACAGAATGAAAGTAGGTAAGAACTGGAAACCAGTATGGAACTGGAAAGACAGTATGAGACACTATTCACCTAAAAATCGATAGCTAAAAGTCTTCTCTCTGTTTCTCTCCAGAGTACGAGAATGTCAGGTGCTATTTTTAGCTGGGAAAACAAAGGGCTGTTTTTATCCTCCTCCTTATCTTGATGACTATGGAGAGACAGACCAGGGACTCAGGTAAATATTTTACAAACTGCATCTTTTAAAGACAGGAATTATAGAACTATCTATAATTAGGAAAAACAACTTTTTTGTTATTTTTTTTAAATGTTAATTATATAGGTAACATTATTTTTTGACAATGCTGTTGCATCTAGTATCTTCAGATGTTTTCATGTTAATACATGGGTTTAGGTCAAAAATACTTCATGGATGATCTTCCCCAAATTAAAAACAGTCGTCTTGAAAACTGCTTAAAATTAAATCTTTCTAGTATCTGTGAAGTTGATTAGAAACTCAGGCTGAAAATTTCATTTGTATCTAGTGCATTTGTTTTTATAACCTGTGTTAATTTAATACCAAGTGGAAATACTATGATATTTTTTTTATTCAATATGGTAGTTCTTTGTCTTAACTCCTGTCTCTGCTTCCTATGTGAGGATAATTTAGGGACTTGATATTGTTTATACTTGCTAGTTCTGAAACTGGCCAAAATCAGAGAATATGAACTGGTTCAACCCAGAGAGGTTGCCAAAACCCTGCATTTGGAGTTCGGTGGGCTGGATATGATGTTCCCAGGGGCCGGAGGGAATTGTTGAGCTGTAAGGAAGGGGCACCAGACAAGGTATCACTGGAGGTTACTCATCCGAATACCTAATGATTTGCTCTGATAACAGAATAATGTTAAAGGGTTGTCTAAATATTGTAGTATTTTAGAGGGTTATCTAATACTTAGTGTGTCACACATGTGTTTGTGCTTAGTTGCAGTGTTTTATCATTCCTGATAAGTGTTATCTCCTTTTCAGACGTGGGAATCCCTTACATCTGTGCAAAGAACGATTTAAAAAGATTCAAAAACTCTGGCAGCAGCACAGTATTACAGAGGAAATTGGACATGCACAGGAAGCAAATCAAACTCTAGTTGGCATTGATTGGCAGCATTTATAATGATTATCTGCTGAAGACTGGAACTTTGTTAAAGATTTTTGTAATTCAGTAAGCTTTTCAAAGGAGGGATGAGGAAAAAAGTCTATGGAAAAAAACCCCAACAAACTCAGTCCTGTTATTTAATCTTTGTTTTACAATGTATTTCATAAAGATACCAATTAACATTAATCAAGTAAACTTCTTTCTATGTAAGCAAATTTTATTAGTCCTATAATTTGCACTGTGCTTCCTTCACAGAAATGTCTTGGTTATGAACCTGGGCAAATGAACTTAAGTTTCTGATAAAAAAAAAGAACGACTCTTTTTGGAAGTCTGACTATGATTTTTCACGTGAACTGAAGAGAAAAAGACTGCTGAAACAGAAACTAGATAGAGCACAATTCTGGATTGTGTTTTTGCCCTTTGCTAGTAATCTGAGCCGGTTTATTTATTATTCTGCATTTTAATACTTATGCTGTGTGTACATGCAATGGAATGAAGTAAGGAAGCAAATAATGTAGCAAATGGATGTTTCTGTCTGCATCAGTGGATAATTCACTCTTTCACGTGGTGTATCTAAAAGGATTTTGTCATTTGTACTCTTGCAGCTTTCTTGCTTCCAACTGTTTTTTAACTAAAAAAAACTAACACTAGCTTTACAAGTAAAATAATTTAATTTAAAGCTTTTTCCAGAGCATTGCACTCCTTAGAATTATGTAGTTTTTAATTTGAATTTAGCTGGGAAACCCTTTCACTTTCAATTACGTGATTGGTTATTGGTATTCAAGGATTGACATTGTGCTTTAGAAGTTATTTTAAGATAACAATAATATGTAAAACTCACGAAAGCTAATTTTATGTTAATTTTCAGAAGCACAGAAGATGTTTTCTTCATTTTTGTTAAGAGTCAACTTTTAAGGTGCAAATGTCATCTTCTTTTTGTTGCAGATAAACTGAGTGGTTTCCTCTGGCTTTGCAGGGCCACAGTCACACTGCCCATATTTTTGGTTTTTGAATTTTTTTTCCCTGTTGTCCCATCAAGTATATTTACTTTTTGGCTTGATTTAAAGCTCTGTAAAGATGTTTGCATATAGTATATTTTATAAATATATTCTATAACTGCGCAGATTTGCACTTGATATGAGGGTGCCTGAAGGCAGTGAGTTTTCTAGTTGTATGTAATTAGACCTCCCAGGTGTCTCTAAAAATCACATTATGCTTACTGATTTAAAATAAAATCCATTACCTTTCTCTCTCCTATCTTCTGACAAATTAGTAAAATCTTAATTTACATAGTTCTGTTTCCTTAATAGTCTGTGGTGCTTTTAGTTAAGTCTTAATTTCTGACTGCATCTCAGCCCAGATAAACAATTCCCTTCACTGTCTGCCAGGTCTTCAGTTACACTTGGTCTGACTGAATTGTTCCTATTTTTACAGATTTAATGCTTCAGAAAATTTTGTATATTCATGGTGTACAGGACAGTTTTTCAAACATTCAGTAACAGTATTGAGTGAAGATGTGAAGTATCAAATAAAGAAACTTGGCCAATGTGGATTTCCTTTTCTTAACATAAGTACAGACTGCTTTTGTCTCTGTTACCTGTCATGGATAGGATCATTTAAATATTGCTGTCACTTTTTAGGAAGAGAGATGGAGAAGTTGCAGGGGAAAATGACATTTAATGCTCTATCTTGCCCTTCCCTACTTAAGGTGGTTGATGTACCAACAATTTTCTGTGCATGGTACTTAGAAATCCCACTTTTTTGGTGATGTTACTATTCCTTTGCTTTTTAACCTATGTGCCACAATTTCAAGTAATGTGTAACTGTTGAAAAACTCTTTTCCTGTAATCATCATATTAAAAAGATAATGATTTTGACAGATTTCTCTGTGCAACCCAAAATACTGACAGCAAGAAGGATTTTTTGTTTTTCCTCTGGGATCAGAGTTGGATACTGCAACCACAAACCCTTGCAAAATACACAATTAATATTTTCTTTTTGCAATTTGGTCATTCTTTACTCGAGACTTCTGTTTTCTAGTTTGTTTTGCATGTGTTTATATTAATGTAGAAATATTTATATATAACATTGTTTCAGTATCAGGGAAATAATATCTGTAATAAATTGGCTATAACTTTAATATTTATGAATTATTTGTACAATCTAGAATATATTATGTGTGTGGGGGAAGGAAAAAAACCAGCAAAACCCACAAAAAGTCCCAGATACAAAACCATCATAACAAAATACAAAACAAAGCTGAAAACATCAAGTATGAGCTTTTCATGTCAATGTTCAATAAGTACTTTTTAAATGTTGTTTCCAGAATTTTGCTGAGCTTGTTCCTTCAAGTGTGTCCCTTGTTAATCACAAGCTGACAGAAATACCTGGATGTGCAATATCTGCAATTCCCTGGCTATAAGTGTAAGATGATTATATTATTAGTGTCACTTGCTTCAGTCAGCTAAACCTTTCTTGACCTCTACCAAAAAGTCTAATCATCTTTTTAAAGGATTGTAAGTTACATTTTATAAAGGGATGAGGCTTGAGGTGCACATCAGTAATGTTATTTACTCTGTTCATACTAGAAGATAACACTTTTTACTCCCCTAAGTCTGCCACAGGAGGCTCAGTTTTACTCTGCTCGAAGTCTATAACCAAGATAACAAACACCTGATGCCTTCTGACTTGTGCCAAGAGCCAGTGCTGCCACAGCTCTTTAACCACTTCATGTGATGTTACAGGGAGTTTGACTGAGATGAAGTGCTAATGGATTCTCAAGACTATTTCTATTTTCAGCTCTCCTCTGGTTCTCTGCAGCTTCTTCCCATGTCCCTCAAATCAGTCTTCAATACTGATCACTAAGCAAGTGCATTTCATGCCTTCCCACTTTATTAGCACTGGGAACAACCTGGACTTGAAGGGTTCAGTGTGTTCCTGCACTATACAGCTCACTCTTTTTCCTGGGACAGTGGACATGGGGTGAGCAGCTGCACAGACCCTTTTCTGTCCTTTCTCATTTAATATGAACCCTGGCCAGCTCTCGTGCTTGAGCCCTGGCATCTCATTTTAAGTGTATTTTTAAATTATTATTTTAAATGATGGTGTTTAAAAGTTCTGTCATGAAAATTTTCTCTGTGGCCTGAATTTGTAGAGGAGAAACTGGATGCTCAGCCCACCTTCAGCATTAAATCCCAGCTGTTTTCCTTTCTGGAAGGTTAAATTGTACAAGGGGAGTTGCATCTCAAATCTCTTCACAGTAGTGTTGTGTCACGATCAACTGAGTTTTCAATCAGCCTCCCTTCCACCCTGGACTCTCCTCTGCTCCTTTCTAGGAATTGCCTCCAGCAGGAAGTGCTGATCCTCTATTTCCATTCTGCTGTTGAGATTATTGATTATATAAGTCAAATATGACAGTGTTAAACAGTTTGGGCTTGAACATCAGCCCCTGCGGAATTCTGCTTGTAACTGGTTTGCTTCCAACTGTTCACGGCCACCCTCGAGCCTGAAAATCCAGCCAAGATTCTGTCCACCTTGCAGTCTGCCTAGTTTACATCTCCCCAAATTGGTTATGAGGATGTCAGAAATCATATTGAAAGTTCTTCTAAAGTAAGACATTGGCTGTACAGAGAAAGTGTTTTACAGCAGCAGAATATACAAAAATAGGCACCTCTGGTAATAAAGAGATGCTGGGCTCATCGTTGTGGGGTTCTGTGGGTCTTGGGATCTGAGTATTTTTGTATTAGAATCAGCTTAGCTTTTGTTGAGCCAGTCCTGCTTCACCATGGGAATGGAATGGTGGTGTTCATATCTTAACTGGCGTTAAAGGAACTTTCACAGGGAAGCATCTCCTTCTCTACCATTAGCTGTTCAGTTCCTCAACTCCATACGGTGGTGATTGCCTTGAGTATTTTTGTATTAGAATCAGCTTAGCTTTTGTTGAGCCAGTCCTGCTTCACCATGGGAATGGAATGGTGTTGTTCATATCTTAACTGGCATTAAAGGAACTTTCATAGGGGAGCATCTCCTTCTCTACCATTAGTTCAGTTCCTCAGCTCCATACGGTGGTGATTGCCCCAGAGTTCTTGATGCTGCATGGAGAAGGTTGCAGACTTTATGGGAACAGCACTGGATTCAGTCGTTATCCAGGCTTGCCTTTTGCAGGACGGCTTCCAGGTGCTGAAGGAGTGGTGCAAGCCAGGGAGCCTGCCAGCCATCCCTGTGCATGCACAGCTAACACATAGCAGTTTGACTCTCCTTTCTCTGGGTTGCTGGTTCAAGCTGTATGGAATGGCTTCCACATCTCCTCAGGGACAGGCACAGAGAAAGGTTGCTTAGCAGCGATGGGAAGTGTTACAGGCAAGTAGTCTTCAGGGAAATGTCTCTCTCACTATGAATTCTTCTTGGTTTGTTTTTTTTTTTTTCCTCTTGGGATTTGAATGTGGAGGAATTAGAGTATAGTTGGTGTTTCTTTTTGGGCTGTGTTCATGCAAATGCAGGAATAATCTCTTGGGAAGAACTTTGTACATAAGTATTGCTGAAACAAAAGCTGTCCATCTGTTAGTGACTGATGGAAGCCACGTGGATGCATGGATAGCACGCTTTCATCTCTAGTTGCTGATAACTCAAGTTATGAGTGAGCTTTACCCTGTGGGAGTGTCATTTGTTGGTTTGGAGAACTGGCCATGACTGATGGAAGGGCATCACTGTAAGCCTGGGATAACTACGTAAAAAACTACTTGCCTGCTTGGCTGCTGGGACTGCGGAGAGAACACACAGCACAGGCAGCTCAGGAGCTGGGAGGCATGGCCAGGAGGAGCTGGAACCTCCCTGCCTCTCCTTGCTGCCAGCCAGCAGTGCCCGTGCAGTCTGGGGATTCTGCTGTTGTGGAAGTTTGAGCTATTGGTTCAGGGACAGGGAAGAACTTGGGGATCCCAGACTTGGCTGAGGCTCTCCATCTGTCAGTGCTTTCCCTCAGACCAGGTTCTGAAAATTCATCCACTGGAAAACTCTCAGAGGCCTCACTGGAAGTCCGACAGAGCTGTGCTTTTCAGACAGTTAAGCAGCTTTTTGCAGTAAGGGGAAGAAGGGCTTTAATTTTCCATTTTATTCCAAGGCTAAGGGTCAGGAGAGAGAGTGATTCCTGGTTCTGTTCTGGGAGAATCATCTCTAATGGCTAATCCAGGTGTGACTTATGAAACAGCATTGAGCTAGTTGTATTGGTAATATTGTTTGTCACCTAATAGTAGTCCATGTGTATTAGTTAAATGTGTTACAGGCTGATAGAGGAATATAAGCTGCAGTAAAATAATTCAAGTTTTTACAAAGCAGAGCCCTGTGATCACCATGCATTAGGCATGCCTTGTACCCCTCTGCTCATGTTGGGGGGGGCTTTGATCTGCTCAGTGCCCCTTGTCACCAGCTGGCCCTGAGAAGTCGCTGAGTATTTATGATGTATTTATTTATGAAAGCTCAGTACTAAAACATTCTCTCACTTCAGCTTGAGACTCTATGGGAAGGGCATGATGATTTCTCTTATTGAAGTTCACTGTAGCCACCCACACACACCATGCACACCAAGGGGTGTGTGTGTGTCCAAGCAGCCTGGCCAGGACTGGGTGCTACAGAGGACAGGAGCAATGGCTTTTGGAAATGTCTTTTATATTCTTTGGGATTCAGTAGGACCTGTGGGGCTGTGTTTTGCCTCAGTATCCTGCTTCACCCATCCTAGATCTCAAGTAAGGCAGTCTGTTGTCTTTTCCTGTTTTGGGTGCCTTGGCTGGTACTAAATAACATGAAGAGGAATGGCACACACCACACTCTGCTGCTGAGAAGGCGACTGTACCACGGCCATTTGGAGCTCAGGCTTCCTGGGCTGGGTGGAAACGACACATTTCTCAGCATCTTCCCACTTTATTGCTGTCAGTCACATCCCTTGTTATCCATACATGCTGCTCTTTAAAGGCTTGCTCAGTTATTTCTTCTGCTGTTTCATACATGTATGTTTCTATTCATACTTTGTGGCAGTTTTAACATTTCTTCTACAAATCTTTGTTCCACAGATAAAATCTGCTTTGCATATTTTTATCTTGAGTCTTTTGCATATTCATCCTCTGTTTTTTTTCCTGCTCTTCTGCCACCTTTCCCCCTCTCCTGGCATGCAAACATTAGATGCCCAAATCTAACATCTTTGATGGAGAGATTTGTCAAGCACTCCTCTCTTGGAGGAAAAAAGAAGAGGGAGAGTATGAGGAGTTTCGCAGTGCGCCAGGTGTAGGAGCTACGAAATGGCAAGTACTGATCTTCGTCTCCATGACAGCAATGATTAAATGTTACTTTTTCATCAGTTTGTGAATATATATTTTCACAGTCTCTTTTCAGACAGCGTGAGCTTGGAGGTGGTAAGTTTTCCAGCTTGTCCTTTGCGTGGGATCCTGGAAGGAAAGCCAGACTGGGTAGAGAGCCCTGGGCAGGGTGGGACAGCTGAGCTCAGGTTAGGGATGGTGTCTGTGCAGACCACTGCGGAATATTTTAGTGACTTATAAAACCTAAGTATGGATTTGAAATCAACCATGTATTTGAGGAACAACGTGTGAAACGTATTTCTGTACTTGCAGTACTCTTTAAGTGTGGAGGATGGCAAAGTGTGTTAATGAATAGGAGAGAAGATTATATAAAAATAACGAGGGCGAGGGGATCAGCAATGTGTTCACTGATGTAATTCACTGGTGTCCTCTAACTAGAGATGCCTGCATTAGAAAGGTGCTGTTTGCTCCCCGTAAAGACAGCTTCAAGAAGCCTTGCAGTATTTTTGCAGTGATTGTATCAGAGTCTTGCAATGAATGTGCAATTTAGCACAAAATACACTAGAAGAAGAAAAAAAATCTGCAGTAATTGCTAAGCAGCTACTTCATGCTGTTGAGCTAGTCAGGCATCTCATATAATAATTCTTTCCAGGTCAGGTTTTGGTAATTCATAAAGTGCTCTAATAGCTGAAAGCTTGGAGCATGGCATGAACTCTGAAACAAAGAACTTTTGTGGGGATTTTTTTCTGTGTACTACTTTGTAATGCAGTCTTTAAGATCCCGTCTGTCAGCTTCAACTGGATGGAGCTGGAAACAAGGAATTTTGAGGGTTTTTTTTCTAATGGAGTGGCAAATGCTCTACACTAGCAACATGTGTGTCACTTGGAGCATGCAGAAGCACAGAGTGTTCAGCTGGGAGGCTGGGGGTAACTGCTTCTAATGCCAGTGTGTGTGAGACAAACATTTGTGTGTGGGCAGCATTTCAAATTGTTGGGCAGATGTGGAAGAGCAGTTATCCAGGCATTGAAAGGTGTCACATCCATTTAGGACAGCAAACCCAAGACCTGATGTGTTGCTTCACTGCACAGTGGGTGCTCAGGGTGGGATGCCCTGCTCCAGGCATGGCTGCTGAGGTGCATGTGGTTTCCAGGGCTGCAGCAGCAGTGGTTGTGGTGAGGCCAGGAAGGGGTTGAATCCTGCTCTCAGAGATTTGGGATCTGCTTGTAAACATTCACCAGTGACAGAGACCTGGACCTGGCTGAGAGGTGTTTGAGGAGACTGTGTGGCACTGGGATTGTCTACCTGTGTAAGCAGCACTCCTGGCTGAGTGCCACCTTGCAAAGAGGGAGGGGACAGAAAGTTGTTTTCTCCCACTGGAATCAGGGATATGGTGTGGTAGTAATTATTTGAAATCCAGACATACCGCTACAAGTTTTTCCCTGAACAAAATGTTTCCTGAAATGCATTTGATCCATTTTTAATATTACCTATCTCAAAAATAATCTAAAATACTCTAAAATAATATAAAAACAACTAAGAGAAGTAGAGAATAAATTTGAATTTTAAGTCCTAATTACATTTAACATTCTGGGGTGAAAACAAGAAATGCTGTCAGAATTTACTTAAAATATGCCAACAACAACATTACAGAATCAATTTTACTTAAGGTCTTGATTAATTTATGTAATTAATGAAAGATTCATTCATACAAAGTTGTGAATTCACCTTGTCCTTTTTGATATGTCCCCCCTGTGTTTTTGTCATTTTTAACCTTAGCTTGTTATTTGTGCTGGAGAAAACACATATGAAAATGGGAAAACTCACACACATCTGTCTAAGGCAGAGCTGTGCCACCCTCTGGACAGGTTATTTGGATGGCTGGGAAGGCAGGAAGTGATTTGTGAGAGGAAAATTATGTGTCTGGGGATTGTGTGTGCCTTGGAACTGATGAACACAGCCAGAGTCTCCTTCCAGCCTGGGTATCCTGACATTGTTGCCTGGCTGGAGCACGGGCTCTGTGCATCTCCAGCTGGGAAGGACAGCATTTCTTTGGTGCTGCTGTTAAATTCTGCACCATCACAGACTTCAAAGTGACTTCTGTGGGGATTTTTTTTCAAGAACGAAACATTTTCACCCTATTACCAAGGGATTCAGTGTGGGGAATTGTGTATCTGAGATTTAGTGCTTTGCTCTCCTTCTTTCATCACCCTCCAGCTGCAATTGTGCCTTTCCATCTTCCACATGCCCAAGTCTCCTCACTTCTGCTTTGCAATGCTTGGTCCTGTTTTGCCCAGGGATGTGCTGCTTGGTTGCCTGGTGCAGGGGGTGTGCATCAGTCTGGTGGCAGGCTGCAGACCTGCCCTTTGGTCCTGGCTTCACTATTTGACTGGTTCCTCTGGTTCCTGCACCACCCTTTGCTCTGGAGAGCTTTGAGAACAAACTGGAAATGTACTTCCTTGTGGTTTATGGGCTATCCTCTTAGTGGAAACAATCAGGCAAGAGTAGTTGTTTGTACGTGCTTTTTGGAGAGCTGGTGGGTTGGGAGGTGATAATCCTGCTCAGCCTCCCTCTGTGGAGCCCTCCCAGATGTTAGGGAGGAACTGCAAAAAGGGATATCCCCCAGGGCAGGGTGCTGCAGAGACTGTGATGGAGAGTCTACAAAGCTGAGCTCCAGGCCAGAGTTTCCTCCAGCTGTCCCACCTCACAACTGTGCTTTGGATCCAGATTCAGAAATACCTATGAAATGACATGGGAGCAGCAATGCAGGTGCTTGGAGAGAGGTGTTTTACTACTTCAGTGTTTCAGTCAGTCACTGAACACTATAGGTCTGGTAGAAATCAGGAAATGGTCCATGTAGGCATGACTTCAGATTTGAGATAGCTGCATTGCTGTTGCCAGAAATAAATTTGCCTAAGCCTGTGCCTTCCCCACAGGGGGCTGTTATCACATGGCTCCATTCTATTTTTCTGGCCTTATCTCTTAATTAACTAATCTCTAATAATGCTCTTTCTTTTTTTTTTTTTTTTAATAAGCATTTGTGATCCGTCCCCTTTTTCCATTGATTATGCTAAAAACAGCATTGGCTTCTTTCACGAAACAAGCAAGCTGGGTGTAAATCAGGAACTGTTTTGCTGGGATCCCTTTTTCTTTATATCAGCCTTGAAAATCTTCCCAGCCCATCAGCTAGGAGGCCCGTGGTGCCTGTGAGCCTGATATAGCATTCCCATGCTCTTTACTAAGCTGCACACTTGTATTTCTGTGGTATTACCAAATGCCCAAGCTAATCTTATCAATTGTATTAAGGCTACTTAGGAACTAATAGCTTTAAGGAAGCTGTTTATATTTCCTCCTTTAAAGCACTTTAGTCAATGTTCTGTGTCCCTTCAAATAAATGTCATCTGTAAAATAATGTATTTTTTGTCATTCTCTCAAAAGTGATATTTCTTAAGAGTTGACACTTCAAGGCCTTGGGCTGACTCTGAGGTCTGGGTACTCGGAATTAAGCTGCTAATCCATATGGAGGTACCTAAAAAGAAGTGGCCTGGTTTGCATGAATTAAGTTCACATCCTTCTGAAGTTTATTAGTTTGAAAATCAGGGCACGGCTCTGGAAGTTGTCGGATTGCTGCAGGGAGATTTGACTTTGTGAGCTTTAGACTTAAATTTAAAATAAGAACAATGTGTCCTTTTGAATGTCCATTGCAAGTTAGATTTAAACAGGGGGAGAAAAAGAGGTTATAAACCCAGCTGATTGTCAAAGACCCTGAGGATGTCAGTGGTTTCACTGGTTCAGCATGACCAGAACATCACGTTAATGGCTGTGAAGATGTTTTAATTCCTATGTACTACAAGAAGATGCTATTAAAATAGCACAGCAAATTTCTAGTAAGAGGCAGGTGATTTAGGGGTCTGCTTGCACATCCTGAGCTTAGCTGGGCATGTGAAAAGAGGAATGTTTGCTTTCTCTCAGAGCATTGTGTAGAGGTGGGGAAAACCTTCCCACCTATAGGAACACATAAAACAGATCCAAAAAATGAAATCAGAAGGAAAAAGACAGCAGTAATGCAAATTAAAGAAATCTGTATTAAATTGTATATATTTAAACATTTTCTTTAAAGAGATCTTTACTTGCAATAACATTTTAATACCTAAATTTACATTTGCAGTCAGCAGAAATATCTTTATCTAGAACAGCATTTGCAGTATCACAAGTATGTGTAAGATTGGATGAGTGATATATTACATGTAATATTGTACAAAGCAGTCATATTACAATCTTGTGATAATCATAAGATGTCACAAAGATCTTCATCAACCAGGAGGCTTTATTTTAGACAGCATTAGCCCATATACTCTTTGTTCCCTGGTTCCAGTACTGTTCTTCATAAAAAACCTGTCTCAGATGGTCTCTTTACCTGCCTGATACCATTGCTCTGGGAACTGGCTTCTCCAGTGTGGCATTGAAAGAATGGTATGAAAATTGTTGCTTTAGCAATAAGCTGATAAAAACCAGAAACCATGAATAATTGGAGAGTCCTGTCTAAATTAGTGGCCTAAGCCAGATTTCTAGGGCAACAATAAATCTAGATCTCTTTGAAAAGTCAGTCTAGTCAAATAACTGGTATAGATCACAGCTCGCTGAAGCCTCCCAAGGAAGGACTGTAATTAATCCTTGTAACGCAGCTCCTATCCACACGTGACTCCTCTGCCAAGCTCTTCTCTGGTACATGTGGCCACACTGTGTGCCATCCACAATCCTGCTCTTCCCTGAGGGGCCAGCTGAGAGGGGCAGCTGGCCCCAGTGACATCCTGCTGGGCAGGGAGGAGCTTCGTGGGCTCGTACAGTTCTGTCCCTCAGCAGAGCGAGAGACGATAGGCTGTGGTGAGTAGCAAGTTGGCCTTTTGTCAGTGCCCTTGTCCTTGTCTTATGCACTGGAGAGGAGAATTTTTAATTCATTGTTGTAACTAAATTCATGACCATAACTAAAGTTGAAAGCTTTGACCAGCTTTGAGAAAGTGAAAGGACGCCACAGACCCCTGTCAAAATGAAACCTTGTGTGCAGGTGGCCTGAAACAACCTGGGCACTGAGATGGAAATTATGGCGTGATGTACGGACACATCCCTGCTTGTCCTGCCTTGAACTGTCCATCTAGAAGGAATTGGGACAGAAGCTGGAGGAGCTGAGTGCTGCTGGGGCAAGTGCACAAGTGATTAAGAATGAAAACCAGGGGGCTGTGCTGTGGTGACGCAGCTGCAAACACTGCTGCCTTTGAGGGGCAGCCACCAGCCAGGGAGAAGGGACCCACCGAGAAACCTCTCCCTGGTACACCCCCAAGAAGTAGAGGGTTTGCACAGCCAGGGTAAAAGTAAGTGTGGTGCCTGGCTTGCAGGGAGGGACTGAGGTGTCTGCAGTCATTGGTGCAGGGGACTGCAGCTTGTTCTCTCCAGTTTCTTTCCCTTTAGCTGAAATTATCTGGCAAAATAAACTCAAGATGATGCTCTGTTCCCTTATTAGAGGCTGCATGCCACAGCAAACTCTTTCTGTGGTTTATTCCAAGTTGAGAACAGGATCCTCCAGCTATGACATTAAGTTTGGAGAGATGCAGCATCTGCAAATTGTGCCTTCCCTTTGATGTAAAAGATCTAATGAGGAGTACCCCCTCACTGATAAAGTAAAATTTGCATGTTGGGGATTGATTTAAACTCAGTTTTCCCTGGCCTGAAAGGGTGAGGCTTGAAGTACTTGTGGATGAATGGTATCCACTTTCTAGGCCCCTGGAAAACATTTAATGTGTGAGTTCTAACTGGCCTGGATTTGGCTCTAGATTTGGGTTTGTCTTTTTCTTGCCTTAAATATAGTTGTGCTTGAATATTCTGGAGCAAGTTATGGGATGACATACTCTGTGAAATGCCCAGAGTAACCATAACTGGCACATGCTCATAGCCTGGATTTCACCCACTAAAAGATGAATCTTCTAAGCTTCTGCAAAGAATTTAAATACAAGGTGAAGCATAAGTCTACAACACATATATTCCAGATATACAGCCTGCAAAAAAACCCTGAGAAATAAACCCCCTCAATCTTACCTGAATGTTGTTTTTATGATGCTGGGCTGCTTCATTAAATTACAATTTTTGCTTAGTACATAAATTCTCAGCATAAGTTTGCATCTTGTTCTATGTGTGTCTTAAGAATACAGCAGAAAATACCATTGCTTAGCACATTAACAAAAATCACATATGAGAGGTTTGTCAAAATACCTGTATACTAAGTTATATACAATTCTGGAAATCCTTCTTTCTTTGAATTCTATCATGTTACTCTCCAGAAACCCAATCTGTTTGTCCTTAAAAGCTGAAGTACAGAAAGTATGCTGATGAAACAACTTGAGCAAAAAATAATAACTTTTCAAATTCCACTTTTAATTTCAAAATAAGATGGAATAAATCGCCTTGTGATGCCTGCAATATTTTTTTTACATTTTTTTTTTCTTAAACTAACTGTCTCTGACAAGGGAACATGTGAATATTGCAAGTCCTAGTTGGGGTCATATTCCCAGAAGGATATGGATATGGTGTACTCACATTGTGGATAAGTGTTTTATCCCAAGGTGCACTATGTTGTATGCTCCCATGTACAAAAGTGAACATGCGTAGAACTGTGTATTCTGGTGGTTGATACATAGCTTTTAAGATGTAGATATATTCACAATTATCAGTTTGTGTTATTTTTCTCTGAGAAAAAGTCCACCTCAATGAGCAGCTCAACTGACTGTAGTGATGGCTGGCGTCTTCCCGCCTTCCTCTCCTTCGGCCCCTTCGGCTCCTGCTTCCACCTGGTTGAACTTACCCAGCTTTTTCAAGTTCTCCAGCGCGGATTTGAAAGTGTCCTTCAGGCTGTTCTCCAGGACCCACCCTTCACTCTCGCACTCGGGGTCTTCGGGATTGGCAATGCTTTCCAGGGAGGTGTGCAGAAGGCGCAAGCCAACCATCACCGACATCTGTGCCAGGCAACGGGAAAGGAGGAGAGCGTCAGCCAGGCCTGGACACTCCTGTGTCCCACCCTCGCTGTGGCCTGCTGCCAGCCAGGCCTGGACACTCCTGTGTCCCACCCTCGCTGTGCCCTGCTGGGGCAGCCGGGGCTGCTGCTGTCAGCAGAGCTCCAAGGGTGTGCCCAAGGGGCCTCTCCGCCAGCCCCGGCAGTGTCGGTGCATCTCTGGCTGCTGTGCACTGGATGTCCACAAGGCAGTTTGGATGTGCAGCACTGTCCTTGGCCACCACCCACTTAGTTTTAGCTAAATATTTTGACTTTGCATTGACCTTAATATGTTTGGTGAGTATATTAAGCTGATCAAGGAGATATTAATGAATCAGTGTCTCTGCAGAACGGAGCAGAGTTAGGATTTGAGCCATTAGTTTGTCTGCTTCAGATTCTGATTTTGTTTTAATATAGATATGTGCAAATAAGGAAACCAAGGCAGCAGGTGATCCTTCCCTGGTTCCATCTAAAACAAATTTTATGTTTCTGATTAAATATTACCTTGTCCCAGCAGCCCTGACTGAAACATTTTCTACTGTACTGTGTAATGCTGCTGACATTGGCAACACCCTGCACCTGCCTCCAGACAGAAAGTGTGTTTTTAGCCAGTCTCCTGCCTTTTAACACCGTTCAGAACAATCTGACCTTGCCCTTGTGGTGCTTGTGAAGAAAGTGATTGATGAGAGAAGTAGAGAAGGACAGAAGAGCAGCTCCCAGAAGAGGCAGCCTGGTGACGCGGTAGGGCTGATGGCTGGGGTGGGGCAGCAGTAAGGTTGGTTTGGTCCTTCACGTGCTGGGTAAAGCTCAGATGGAGAACACCTACTGCTGTCAGGACCTCACAGGATTTGTTCTCAAAGGGAAGTAAGATGCCTCTGTCACACTATCCAATTTCCCAAGGAACTGATTACCTTTGGTCCTCTCAACCCTGATGGCTAAAGAGGCTGGCAGATTTGAGGCTGGGATGCAGCCACATGGCAAGGCCAGTGGCAGAATTCACATCTGGCTTTTGGCCTCGAGGCACTGCCCAAGCATGTGCTTCCATGGACCATCCATCAGCCTGTCTACTGTGGTCATCCTGCTTGTATATGATCAGTGTCTCCAAACTCTTGGAAGACTAAAGCTACACTTGTCTACTCTCAACATTTGCAGGTGTTCGTATTTCTCTGCCTTCACTCAAGGTCAGAAAGTGAAAAACACTGGTCAAACAAACAAGTTTCATCAAATACGTCCATATCCAAAGGCAAATGTTCATACTGTTTAACACAGAAATGTACGACTAGCCACACTTTGGTCACTAAGGAAGTTTCTAGTGGCTCTGAGTCTGGAAATAGTCTCACCTAGCCAATAATATGATGACTTAAATCAGTTAAAGCACTATTCTATAAAAGTCACAACAAGTGACAAATCCCATCACCTTAGTATTGGGATTTAAAGCCTTTGACATCTTCCTTCCACTCTGAGTTCCAGTTTTGCTGCTCTCACTCATATCTTTGAATTCAATAGCTGTCACAAATGCAGATTAACAGGGCCCTTTGACATCTTCCTTCCACTCTGAGTTCCAGTTTTGCTGCTCTCACTCATGGGGCTGATATCTTTGAATTCAATAGCTGTCGCAAATGCAGATTAACAGGGTTGGGTACAGGAAATGGCCTCCACATTGCTCTCTGCATGTTAGCAGGAGCTTTGTTTTGTGATTGACTTGCCAAGTGCTACTATTTGACAGCCAAAGTATGTGGACTGGCTTTCTGGATGGCTCTAAGTCACTAAATATTATCATGCTTTTAAAATCGGAACAGCACTGAGCATCTGGCTAAATATTATCATGCTTTTAAAATCGGAAGGTGCTTGTACAGCACTGAGCATCTGACCTGTCCTTGGAAGAGATTTTGTGACATTTTCTCTCAGTTCAAGACTTCTTTTTCTTAAAAACCTTTATAAGCAAGATTTTGAGTCCCTGAAGCTGAGATTCCTTAAAAACAATGCAAAATGTCTGTCTCCTTGTCACCTCCACTGATGTGAGCCTGCCTTCTCTGCCAGATGAGAAGAGAGCCCAGGAAGTTTGAGAGAAGTATCTGGTAAATTAGTCTCACTCCTACATGATCACAGAGAGTCTGGGACCACCAGTTTAGCTGAAGTCTTGCACCAGGGAAGGCATAACCCCATGCAGCAGAATGTGCTGGGGGTGACTGACTGACAGCAGCTTGGCAGCAAAGGGCCTTGGGGCTCTGGGTGGCACCAAGCTGTCCCTGAGCCAACAATGTGCCCTTGTGGCAAAAGGGGAAAACAGTATTCTTGGCTGCATTAGAGGAATAATTGCCAGCATATTGAGGAATGTGATCTTTCTTCCCCTTTGCTCAGCCCTGGTGAGGCCGCAGCTAAACCTCCAGCCTTAACCAGTCTGTGAGTTGCAGGTTTGAGCTCAACCACAATCCAGCACAGGAGGCTGCAGTGTCAGAGCCCTGGAGCAAGGCCAGCCTTGCTGAGGGATGATTTCCCTGTCATGGAACCTCTTGTCATTTTACAGCAACTTTAAAGTGCCAGGAAGAACATGGCCAGAGTGTTTCTCCAGGGCTAGGGCTGCATGGGCTGGGCTGGTGGGTCCCCTGCACCCTCCACAGCACGCTCAGCCCCTCCAGCTGGGCCAACAGAGCAAACTGTGTCTGTCTGGAGGGTCCCTGCTGCCCGTGGGCTGTTTTGGAGATCACCAGGAGTTCACTCCTTCTCTTAATGCATCACAGAGTTTACTCTCCAACAGAGGACATGCAATGTGCCTCCTGTGGATGTCTCAGTGCTCTGCTGGAGCTCAGCGTGGGCCCGGTCTGTGGCACACGGGAGGTGAATCCCAGGGGCTTGGCTGTTGTGGCTGCTGTGACCTATTGAGAGCCACAGGTTTGCACAAGTGGAGGACCTGGAGCATCTCAGGAACCAGCCTGAGTTCTCTGCTCCTTTTGAAATGCCTTATTCAGGGCACCCTTGAACCCCTCTTTTCCTCTTTGCTGGCTGAGGCAGGTCAAGAAGACATCCAGGCTTGCTCTTCTTGACCTTCTGCAGCGGAGCCCATCTGTTTGCCAGGGTTTAGCCTGAGGCGGCTTAGCCAGAGCAGGGTGTGATCTTTTTTTGTCATCCTCATGACTGGTTGTCACACATGGGAAGCCTACAGCCTTTGTTAGGAAAAGAAGCTTCTAGATATTAGCATTCTTTTCAAATAGAAATTTTGATGTTTCAGAATAGGTTCGTTCTTCCTTGTGCCTAATATAGAAAGGTGAAATGGAAATGGCCTTCCCTGAGGTCCCTGTGCCTGTTTGGCTTGTTACCTTTTTCTAAAGCTCAGAATAACAGCTGTGATTAGTAATTCCCCTCCATGTTATCTCCCTCTTCCCACACTTCAATTCCAGCAACCCAGCTGGAAGAGTCGTCCACGGCCCCCAGAAGGGCTTTGTTGGACAAGTACCTGGTTTGAGTCCACGGTGGCTGCAGGTGTAAAGCAACCCAGGATTTTCCTTTTGCAAGTTTTCTGTGCCTTCCTGGGAAGTCAGTCAAAGTGGAAATGAGAAGCATGGAGCCAGCACAACCACTGCCCCTGGGCTCACCCTGCTCCGACCCACACTTACCTTGGCCAGGAGTTGGAACCTCTGCTGCCCTCCTACTCAGCATAAAATTGTTTCCTATCCTGACTGGAATTTAAAGAAAGTTGTTGTATTTCAAGGGACACTAAATTAATGTCAGTTTCCTGCTTTGCTTCCTCCCTTCAACGTTTGCCTTAAAAGCAAAGGGAATTTCAGACCCAAATCTGGTCCCTTTATGGTAGAATATCATGCAAGTAATAAATACTCAGGAGGGCAAGTTATTGTAACCCAGGATCGTGTTGTTTCTTTCAAGTTTTGCCCTAAAAGTAATCTGATTGCCTGAAAAAAAGTCTCACCTTCTATTTTGAAAAAGACAAAGAAAAGAAGAAAAGATCTTATTTCTCATTATGCCACAGGCTGAAAAAAATACCCAGGTGTACTTTGAAGAGTTAGGCATAAAATACTGCGTTTTTATCGCTGCTATTAATGTTAACATATCACTGTCATTAATATCTTGCAAGTTAGCAGAGGTATGTTACAGGCCCCTAGTCATGACTTCTTGCATTGGTATTTTTGTGCATTTTTCCTCTGAGTTTTTGAATTTCTTTGACTTTCAAATACAGTTGAAATTCCCCTCTCTTCAAGAGCTCTGCACTTGAATCTGGGCTAAAACAAAGACCTTTTCTTTTTTTTCTTAGCAGAATAACAGTGCAAACAGGTAATATATTTCTCCGCAGTTCAGAGCAGTTATTTTTAAAACAACGCAACATGGAGTAACTTCATGGGTTTTTTTTCAGTTCACAGATTTAGGTAGGTGTTTATTTTCTAAAAAGCATCTTCATTCCTGGAAGGCTGTAGCCCCGTGCTTGTACCAAAATGCAACTCATCTTTTTTTAATTTGCATGTATCTAAATTTTTTAAAAGAGAGCTGAATCATCTAAAATAGGCAATGCCCTTTGCAGCAGCCATTTCAAGGATGGGAAAGGATCTGCTGCACTCTTCCTTTTACCAGCAGGTCCTGCCTGATCTCCACATCCAGCACCTCACGTTCCAGCCCTCGTGCCACTGCCAGCCCACACTCTCTGAGCATTAGTGTTGATTAAACACCCTGGCTAGAAAACTGGCCATCTCCCAGAGGCAGGGGATTCATTGCACTGGATGAACAGTATTTTATCAGCCAAGCTACACTTTGGGTTATGGTGCCCACAGACACCTGCCCTGGGCAGTGTTGGCACCAGTTTGCATTTGCGTTGTGGTTTTGGGAAGCAGAATAAAATTAATTTAATCCACTTGTTCCACCTAAACCACTTTTTCTGACCAAATACCTTGGTGGAGCTGATGCAGGTCCACACGCTGCCTTGAAATCACGTCACTGTGTGTGGCTGAAAGCCTTATTTTGTTCAGGGTGTAAACCCTTCAACTGCACTTTCTGTCCCACTAATTACCATCACATCTTTCTGATGTGTTGCTTTTTTGTATTTCTCGTTCCCCACAAATGGTGATGCATGTAAAATTAATGCATCTGGACAGCAGAGCCCTTGCACTCTGTTCCCTGCTCAACACCCTGCCTTTGACAGAAAATCACTCCCTTTTCCCCTCTTGCTGTGGGATACTCGAGGCTATGGCCCGTGCTAAGAGTGGTCTGTGATCCCACACTCCTCCACCTCTGATTCCAGCCTGGGACCTTTTAACCCTTGCCTCAGCTGTTAGATATTTTCTCAGGAAATTTATTTTAACGAGATTTGATTTCCACTCAGAAGCCCACACTGAAAAACAGCCTGCTCCTGCAGAGCTGGCCGCTCACTGCAGCGTGTCTGAGGGAAGGGTTACCTCGAAGAGCCAGACGAGGAGGATGACGGCGCCCATGGAGCTCATCATGCCGCTGTAGTAGTTCAGCAGCGCTTCCCGGCAGCCGCGGCGCCACAGGTTGAGCTCCTCGGTTTGGTAGTCGTAGCTGTAGTGGGCAGAGTTGTTGGTGACCTGGTACTGGATGCAGGGCCTGGGGGAGCTGGGGTTGCAGCAGCTGAAGGGGACGCCGTCCACCAGGTACCTCCCGTCCACGTTGCTTTTGATCCGGCTACGGGCAAGGGCAGAAGGGAGCGTGAATACACACACAGACACACACACAGGCACACAGACAAAGATATCCAACAGCAAATCTGCACGAGGAAGGAAAGCAAGGAGGATTTTCCACCATGCCTTTTCTCCATGTCCCCTTGTTCACATAGCGGTGTTTGTCCAAGGTGTCCTTTCTCTCAAAAATCCTTTTCTATGTCAAGACTACACTGAGTCTGTAATTAACTCCTCCTGGCAGAAATGCACGCTCTTGGGTCACTTCTTCAAAGAAATTAGTATTTAACAAAAGTAAACGGCTAGAGAACTCAGGAAGGACAGTCAGAAAAAAGCGATCACAGCATAGTTAGGATGGAAGAGAGGTGCTGGAGCTGGCCTGAGCTTAGAAAAGAACTCAGAACAGTCTTGAAACTCACTATACCCATTGATCCAGCAAACCTAATAGCTTATTTTGATGATAATATCTCCAGGGAGCGGTTGTTCATTTATTCTTGGCTTGGGAAGGTAGCCAGTATTGAAAACATGAAATGTGCTTCAGCAACAGGATGTTGCAAAATTTCCAAAGTCCTTGCAGGAGCTCCCCAACTATTGTTCATCTCACACTGTGGTTGTTCTCTGTAAACAGTCATTTAGCTTGGTGTCATAGGAGATGTTTAGATGCAAGATAACTTGGAAGGCAAATAGTTCCACTGACTCTGCAGAAAGACTATAATAAAAGGACTGCAGTTTTAAAACAGGCCATTTGGCTTAGAAAATCACGGAATAGAGAGTCCCAGTGGTGTAGAGAGGTGAAAAATACCTGAGTGTCACTTGTAGATTTCTATATGGATATTTTAAAATTGTGTCATAGAGAGGTGATTCCAACAACCTGGTGAAGAGAAATTCCACTTTTCAGTCATGACCTAAGTATATCTAAACAGCAAATACAACTGAGGTTTTCTCTCTAAACATAAATTGTGTTCTCAATTGGGTCTAATTCCCATTCATGTGTAAATGCTACACCAGTTTCAGAGAGATTGGATATTGCATCAGGCCTTTGCTCTATAAAAACCCCGTTGTGGGGGACAGACTCCCACCTTTCTTGGAACTAAGGACAACTCTACTATTGGCTTCAAAGGGGCCAGACTATCCCACCAGCAAAGGGAGCAGAGATTGTGCACCACCACACAGCACAAACCTTGAATTCACTAAAACCTGTTTGTAGATTTGTAATGTCCTAGTTCCTGCCTCAGTAGTACAAAGAAATTACCTTGAGTCTCAGTCCCAAACAAGGCATAAGTTATTAAGGACAGTATAACCCTGTTTTCCCTCTGTGCCTTGCCCTTCCATTGCTGCTGGATTAAGCTACAGCTCTCAAATCTCCATATAATGCTGGTGAGGTTTTTTTCAAGTAGTTATTTATAGCCATGGGCATACCTTTGCAATGGAAACATCCCCTTATTCAGTAGTGAATGCATTTGTTATAACACCCTGCAGTGCAACAGGTTAAATCTGTAACGGTTTTCACTAAGAAAAATCTTCATTCAGAACTGCAAAAACAACCAGACCACCCAACAAGTCAAAAGAACACGCAGAGAGACACACAAAGTGAAATACCATTTACACAGTCAGGCAGGGATCCCAAGAGATCCCAAGAGATCCACAAATCTTGTTTTCAAAATTACTTCAGACATTTTTAATACAGGCAGTATGTTTAAAAGGCAGATCGCTTCCAGTTTACAGGACCCATTATGCAACCACAGAGCATAAATGTTAATGAATGATGTTCCCAAAGAACCCGGAATAACCATTTCTTTCCCCAGTGCTTAATTTTTTAAAAGGTTGTGGGTATTTATGCCTAATGCTACTTTTTTAATTTCAAAGGTTCATTTTGTTCTCATGTTTATTTTCTGCTTGAGCTTACTGCACCTAACCTGATTTTAGGATTACTGCCTCTTTGGGCACTGACATCAAAGCCATTAAGGTGTTTCTGGTCAACAGCCTGATCTGGTTTGTACAGAAACAATAAACTAGTGCTGCTTTCATGTGAGGTTTTAAAAAATTAGGCACAGGACAGAACTTAAAATACATATGGCTACAAGGGCCACTGTGTAACACTAGGAACATCAATTGATGCTCAGTGTTATCAAGCACTGAAGCAATTCATTGAGTCAATATAAAAATAAAATTCTAAATCTTAAGGATCTAAAAGACATGAGTTATTAGCAAAGTGTTTTTGCCTCAATTTATTTCCATGCATGATTAGCTGCCATATCTGAGTGGAGTTTTAAAAGTGGTATCAACAGTATATCTCCAGGGAATTCTTTTTTTAGGAAATTAATCAATCGCATTGACATCTGCTTAAGGATTGGTAAAGTTTTGATACTTTCCTGTTGATTTTGGGAGTGTGGCTCAAGGTTTATAAAGAGTAAAAGACAGTAAAAACTATTAAGTCTGTTTACATCACACTGAGTGAGAGTGGGAATTGTAGTTTGGTGCTTTTTATTTTATGTTATGGATGACTTTGGGGGACTTTGTCAGGGGAGGAAGCAATCCAGCTGGTCATTTGGGACGGTTTTTCACACAAGACCCCATTTTACACAGACCCCCTTCCAGTCAGCGCCTGTTGGCATTGAGGCCAGCATTGATCAAACATGGATACTACGTGACACAAACCCCACCAAGCCACTTACTCTTTCACTTCTTTGGAGCTGAAGTCCAGATATCTGTTGCTGATCCACTGGATTTCGAACCAGTCTTTGTAGCCGTTGTTGCCACAGCACTTGAACTCAATCTGCAGCATGTCGATGGTCTTCTTCATGAAGCACCTTCCGGGGGTGTCCGTGTCCCGGTAGAACTTCATGCCGTTCTTGAGCCCCTGGGCCAGGGTGCTCTCCAGGGAGCCCCTCATGAGAAAGCAAATCAGAGCCACAAAGAAAAGGAGCATGTTAAAGACGCAGCACAGTGCCAGATAAGGTTTCAGCAAAGGCTTCCACTTGGCAAATTTAGCGGGATCCAGAGAATCGTAACAAATTTTTCCAGCAAAACCATTGAAGGCGCAGGATAATATACCCATCAATATCAAAGAATTGGGCACAAAGTGGCTTTCAGAATTGTCCATCACTTCGCTTCGCTTCCGGAGCTCAATTTTGAGGAACAATCCCATGCTAAAAACAAGGATTCCAGCAAACACCGAAAACCAGTTCATGAGCCATAGTCCCTGTGCTAGTTTTACCCGTTTCTTCTGATTGAATTTGACTTTCAGCAGTGCCATCTTTGTAGTGGGAGATGTTGGAAGACTTCACAGCCTGGACCCCTCTTCTCAGTGTAAGCAATTTGAGGCAGAACCATTCAGGCGTCGGAAGAGATCCCGAAGGGCACGTCAGGAAGCAAGATACTGCACAGTCCTTCCATCTTGAAGACCCCTGGTTAGGATTCAAGTAAGTAAAATATTCAAAGGTCCCAATTAACAATTTCACATTAGTGAGAATAATGGGCAATTAGCACCTACAACTATTTCTGGTGGTTTCTTCCAAGCAAAGGAGAAACACTCTCAAGGTTTCAAATGATTTGATCTGGATCTGCAAGACGTCATTCTAATACCTTTAATCATTTGATCCAATTTGGAGAAATGTCTGTCAACAGATGAGTGGAAGTAATCCCTCATTTTACTATTTAGTAGATTTGTGCTCTCCTATGATAGGCTGCTGGGTGGAATATGAAACCCCAGAGATATAAAAAGACCTTTGTTGCCAGAAGAATATGGAACTTGTAAGGAAAAAGGAAGAGGGCTCTGGATTAAAAAATGTATTTCTTGTATACAAACATGCACTTCCCCACCGTGATCCCAATACATTCATATCTACAGCCAGACCTGCGTTCTAGTCCTTATCCTTCTGTGTTGACTTGAGGTGACATCCTGTGGCTTATGTATTCTGAAAGCAGATAAGCACGTAGTTTACGGTGACCTAAAAAACCAAGTTTGGCATTTTCTATTTACTTCCAGGCCTTGTACCATCTCTGAGTCTTGGCAGGAGAGCAGGAGAAAGGAAAAGTGCAGAGAAACTCAATAAATAAACCTTGGGCTGAAATCTAGAGGTGCTTTCATAAAAGGTGAGCTGGCATGAGCAGCTTACTGGATAATCATCGGGCCAGGGAGGGGAGCAGGACTGCCCAAGGAAACCCACCCGGGACATTACATCAGGGAAGAATTCAACTCAGCAGCTGGAGAGGGACCCTGGAGAAGGACCCTCGCACTCTCTCCAGTGCTTGAGTCTTGTTTGCTTTGAAATATCATCTCCCACTCGCCCCACAGGGGTTTGGAGCTGCTGGGAAATTCCTGCACTGCCTCACCCCTGCCACCACAACGCAAAATCAACCTCAGGCTACCCCCAGCAATGGAAAATCTTCCTGCAGGTGTGGGAGGGCACGAGTGCTAACGCTGCAGGGGAGAACAGCCCCAGAAGCGAGGCTGGGAGGATTCTCTCTTGCCTGTCCACCAGCCCTGCTGCTGCCACCACCCGACCTGGGGGCATCCTCTAGTGGCTGCCAGCAGCATGGCCACCGGGACAGAGGGAAGGGATGTGCTGGGAGGAAGGCAACTGTGAAAAATAATAACACAAATAATTTAAAAGCCCAAGCACTGAAATATAACTTCTTGATCGTCTGCAGCTCTGTAGTACCATGGACGCTTCTTATTTACCATTTGGGATCCTGGAATGCTAAAGGTTCCTTCAGGAAGGACAAAGGCTGGCAGCTCACTGCTGCTTCCTGTCCTGATAGAAGGTTTTTCTGGTGGACCTTCTTTAGCCCACCATGGTGCTATTGCACTGAGCTGGGGAGCAGCTGGTAACTGGGATTTTTCTAAAGCAAGCCTGGTGGTTTGCACTGCTGCTGCCCTTGCTGGTGAAGAGTGAGTGTGTAAGATGAGAGGGAAGGTGATTATCCATCAGGGATAATTCTCTCTTGCCGTGAAGAGGATGAGAAGTGCTGTTTCTTGAGAGAGCCTATTCAAGCTTTTGTGCAATAAGTAATGGTTCTGAAATAGCATCTCTCCTGGCAAAATATCTCACAACCAATGTAACACATGTTGTGTTTCACTGACTCTTTCAGGGCTAAGCTAAGAGACTTGAGTTTGGAAAATGTATTTATCTGACAGCCTGGAGTTAATTCTAGATAAAGGAACTTGAAACCATTTCCTTTCTTGTCAGTGATGACAGTGAAACTGTAATTAAAGTGGAAAATAATTCAGTACCAGGTCTACAGGTCATGAGGATGTACAGTGAAATACTTCCTGCCCACAGCAGATGTAAGCCTGGTGCTTCTCTGGATATGGGTAATTTCGTATTCAGGAGCACAGATGAATCTGAATACCTGTCAGCTTAATAATTTAACATTTAGATACCCATGATAAATCTGATGCAGCAAAATCATGTAAGTGTATACACCACAATGTTTCCTCTAATTCAGGAATCAAAGTAGAGAAGTAGAACATGCAGGACGTGCTTCAGGGCTCACTGATCTCTCCATATTTACTCTTCTGCCTATAAAAAAAGGAAACGGGAGGAGTCCTCATAAATCACTGCTAAATTGCTAGCGTTAGCTGTGAGATGATCAGTAAAAATCCTGGATCTGATGTTCAGGAAGGGACACACCTACTAATAAGACCTTTGAGACTTCGGGTGGTACCTTTATAGTCAACACGGACAGCAAGCAGCACTACCAGAACATCCCGGATTAGGAAAAGCGCTGTTTGTTTAAGTCGTTTTCAACAGCTCAACACCAGCTGGGGACTTCAAGTGGCAGAAACTGCCCTACCCATGAACTTGACTCGCAGTGCTTGGGGGTTTTAAAGGGATTGGTTAACACTCTTTAAAGTGGGAATGAATGCTTCCCCATGTCCCAGACACGGAGCTGACAAACCCTGTGCGAGCATCGGCACAAAGCAGGCAGCCGAGGGCTGTCTCTGGCACAGCAGCCTGGAGGAGAGGAAGGCGATGGGGGATTATCGAGAAGCATTTTGGGCTGGGGACAGTTTAAAAAAGAAAGCTCTTTTTGCCTGGCATCTGCTTTTCTTAAAAAGCTTTTTCTTGGCTGCGATTCGTCTTTAGTTTGGCACTTACTACCACTCCAAATAGAAAATGCTGAAATTGATCCATAGCAGATAAAAGCTAATTGCTGCAAGAATGTTTGAGTTAATGGTCGCCTCAGAAGTTGTCTATTAAATTCAACTGTATAATTCATATGCCAATATTGGAGAAAAAAATGGTAGAATAACATATTCAAATTATTATTGATCTCACCATGAATCTGTTCAAATTCAAAATCTAGTTAAAAATTATAATGTGTGTGTATAACAATACAATATTGATACCTTTCCAAAAAGCTGTGCCTGCTAACCTACATATAAGGTACAAGTTTATCAGTTAAGAGAGAGGAATGTAAACTATTTAATCTGGTATTTGTTAAACAGTCTGGTGCTCGGCCCCGGATCAATCTTAATCTTTCCATCTTCAGGGGTATAAGATATAAAATACATACATGCCTAAACTATAGAAGTGCCCTCTGTAGAAAGAATAATTTCCTGGCCCAGTCTTTCTTTCACACTGCTCTGTGCTATAAAATGTGTGCCTTTCTGAGGCTTTTTTCCCGCCTTTCCCTTCCCTAGGAGTGGCTATATTTCACTGCAAGAATAATAATGTCTAGTTTTACCTTTGATGGGAGGCTATTGTGTAGAGAGGTTTGCTCATGTACCCTCACCTATGGTTTTGCTTTCAATTGTAACTCAGTGGTGTGAACAGGGACACTCCCGAGGAACAATGTGATGAAAATCCTGTGCCTCACTGTTCGATTATCAGGTGGAGAAAAGTCTGATTTATGACTTTTTTCCTACCTCCTTACACAGGTAACTTGGCGTGTGAGGTGACTGCAGGTTCTGAGGCTGGAAACAGAGGCAAGTTCTAAATTCACTGCTGGGATTGTTGAAAATCCTGGGAAGAGTGATTTGACCTGCTGTACTCTGTGGCTCCTGAACTTTGCTGGGGCACACTGTGGGGATTTTGGTGTGGTTTTGCTCTGGGTAATTCCCCGAATTTCAGCCATTATTCATGTGGTGGTGTGTAACATGTTCAGAAAACACAGCTTTTTGTTTTTGACTTCCAAGATGGTCATTATGAATATTTGTTTGTATTATTGTGATGCTTGGGGTGTAGCATTCACTGCTGAAAAAATGAGTTAGAAATCAAAATTTATATTTGCAGAAACAGGAAAGAAATATGTGGGGAATTAAAAGAAGCTTACAAAAAGCTCATTATAGTCATTACTGCTGGAAAACATCTCAGAACAACAGGTGGAACCCAAGTCAGTCAGATAAATCAGATCATGATGTGAATGGAAATGCTGAAATTTCCCCAAGTTGCATAATTCTTTTTCTTGCTATTCCTGTCTTTCCTTGTATGTGATGAAATTGGCTGTTTAGTAAAACCTGAAGCAAATTCCAGGTAAAACCACTGAGATTTGAACCTTGTCTACATGTAGCTACTGCTTAAATAAGAAACTTTGAAAAAAAATCCAAGCCTTCAAAAATATAATGCATAAAAGTGTGTAGGAAATTGTATTTCTTACCTGTTTTTTTTTTTTTTTCACTGAACAATTTTACTACAGCTCACATCAGAATCTATTTAAGTGAAAGAGAGCTGGCTAAAGAGAGAATGTAACTCCATTCCTTTCCCTGTTTCTCAGAGAAGCAGGGGCAGACAGAGGGAAATGCCTGGACTCCAAAGAGGGGCTTGATCCCTCTCAGGACAGACCTTGGGGTGAGGGGATGGCTCCATGGAAGCGGCAGCAAACCTCCTGGCTGCTTCTCTGGACCCAGGTTTTGGTCTGTGCCACCCCTCAGTGCCTCAGCAAACAGCAACACTCAAAGCCCTTTGTGGCCTGGAAAATGGCCTCAGTTTCCTCCCATGGCTTCAGTGTTGTGCATCTTTGCACAGAACTGTTTTATTTCCGCCACAGACACACACAGGAGCTTTACAACATTGAGTAACAGCCCTGTGGTGAACTAAGGAAGTTTCACTAGCCTTAAAGATTTTTGGCTGGAGGAGGCCTGTCCAACTAGGCTGTCTTTCAAAGCTGTTTGAAACAGGAGGCTTTCCTGACTCCGTGTGGAAAATGGTTCTGCAGCTCAATAGCCCCCACTATTTTCATAAACTTTCTGCCCGTTTGCTTCTCTTCAGGGCAAATTTGCACAAGGTTTGTGGTGCTGATGTTCTGTTATCCCATGCCTCTGGCAGGCATTTGTTTTTCAGCCCCTGGTGATGTCTAGCATCATGAATTTCTTTAAAGTATGTGATTTTTAAAGAAGTTCCTGGCGGAACTGTTGGCACTGTGATGCAAACCAGAGCTAGAGTTCTTGAAGAGACTTTGTTCACTCCAGTTGTACATTATGCAGGTGATTGCTAGCCAATTAGAAACACTTAAGGATTTGGCTTCTCTCTTCTCTTTTTGGGTCTCTCTTCCTTAGAGACCCAAAAAAGTTGCAATTTCTATACTGAATATTCCATAGACATGCTAGTAAACTTTTACTAGTGCTTAAATTCTCATACAACATTAACAGTCTGTTGTTTCAAAACAGTCATGAATTTCTGTTATGATTCTACATCAGGAAAGTATAATTTAAAATGGTTTATGGAAACGTGCAACTCTGTGCATATATATATAGACATGAAATTGTATGTTTAGAACTATAAATCACATTTAGGTATTTGCCTGACCAAATTTTTCTGGACTTACTGTTCTCAGATTGAATTTCCTTGTTTCACACCATGCCTGAGACCAAGAGCCAGTTATGTGTTTTGTACTACAAAGGTAATGCTAAATCTTTAGGGTAATTGTCTGGCACCATGCTCTGAAAAGTATTACCTGCTAACTGTGGCTTGACCAACGTTAGGTATTTGGAGGAAAGAAAACATTACAGCTGGGATGTCAATAACTGGTTTGTGAAAAACATCCCCAAGGAAGCAACTTCAGAGAGAAACTGAAGCTTAAACTTCCATGTTTTGACTCCTGCTCTGTTTATTCAGGCAGTACTGCATGCCACAGGCCAAGAGCTGGAACAGGACATGGCACTTCCACGTGAGGAAGGCTGGGAAGCCTCAGTGCACCCCTGGTTCCTGCCACAGCCTGGGGTCTCTTCCCTGTCTGGATCTGCAGGGATCCATTGCCACAGGAAGGAGGTGGAAATGTTTAGAGCTTTGGGCAAGCAGAACAAAGGCATCATTGTAGTTCTTACAGGCAGAACATGTTGCAATCTCAAGGCTAGAGGATGCTAACAGGATCAATCTGGAGAAAATCAGGCTCTGTAACAAAATGGATGTGTTAAAATTAAAATAACCAGACAGCCTCAACTGATCACATCCCTCTAACAAAGGATATAAATTATGTACATTAAAGCAAGACTCAGGGTGTATTCTTTAAATAATTTTATCATACTGTCAGTGCAAAGAAGTCTCATTAGTAAAGGAACAACTAAAATAATTCAAAACAAGTATATTTGAAATGCAAAATCCAATTCAGTCAAAAAATATACATTAACAGAAGTAAACAAAACTGAAAATTGTCAGGAATATAAAAAAAATCCCTTTTGCCCTCCCCTTTAAATTAAATATGCTGAAAACAACTTGTGTAAAAAAATTTTCTGCTCAAAACCAGACAAGTACCTAAGTGAAGTTTCAGGTACTTCTCCTGGCAGTGATGTAGTTTTTGATGGTTCACCTAGGATTTAGTGTCTGTTTGAGGCACACAGATGATGGCTGCACAGCATAAAGAATTTTAAGTTTTACAATAAAGCTTTATGCTAAGGCAAGATAAACAATTATTTCTTGAAAAATGTCACAAGTTAAGGAGGGGTTTTAGAAACCTAAAACTGCTATTTATACTTTATATATGGGCAGTGGTCACTTCAGCACCACTAACAGGGCACTGTAAAGACATTGCATTCCATAGTGCTGCTACTTTTTTATTATTATTCAGCAGGAGTGAAGAGACTTAAATTATCCTGCCCTTTATGCAAGGTAATATGCAAACTTGGAATTGGAATATAGCACCTCACCTTTCTGTTTTACTGACTCTCTCTGCCAACACTGCATGTACGCAGCAGCACAGTGCTGCAAATCAGGATCACAGCACACAAAGCCTGTTGTCTGGAAACTAGTGGGACACCCCTGAACACCACTCCCCTGGAGCTTCATCTTGCAGTGGAACAGTTAACCCAACTTCTGTGGTGCTCATCAGCACTTGCTGGATGCCTTTGAGCTGCTCACGGAAGCAGCATCCTTTCACAGGGCACTTCTAGATTGTGAAGCTTTGGTATTTATACAGACTCCATAGGTTTCTGAATTTCAAGTAATCAATATATTAGGAGAGAATTAGATGTTTATTAGAACCTTCTTCCTTTAGACTTCTCTCACTTGAAATAAAAGCCTAAAGCCAACTTGCAGATTTAACCCAAACCAACAGGAACTGGCCCATCGTTGTACCACAGCCTAGGATGCATCTCAGTCTGCTGCACTGCACAGTTACAAACCCTCCCTTTAGTGAACCTTTATTCACCCCGTTACCTCACAGCAGTTCTGCCCTGCACTGCCCCTAAGATACACTGTGCTGCCGTCAGAACATGAGAACCACACAAACATGGGAAATTTGGTATTTGATCTTTTCATTCCAGTACAGTTTGCACTATTTGCAGCTCATTCAGTCTGCCTGAGTGAGTGAAAGCAGCACAACAGCTCTAACAGAGGCTCACTGTTGTTTGTGTATCAGTGGCCTTTGTCCCACCTTAATAAGTTGTAACTCACATTGAAGTACTTCAGAAATTGCCAAATCCCAGTGATACATACAGATTATAGCAGCAACTTGTGCAAGAACAGTAAACTCTATTTGACTGGTATGCTTCAGCTAAGAAATCCAGCCATATATTATAATTTGAAATTAGAATACAGAATGGCATCATTTAATGGCATATTGTGGATTAAGTCCCACAGTTTGTGGACCAGTGCGTTTACACGAGGATCTCCTGCACGGCAGAGCTGCCTCCGCAGTCAGTCCCAGCAAGTGATTCTTTCCTGCTCGGGGATCAGGCTCCAGTTGGGCGAAGGCCTGTCACTCGCCAGCCAGTCAAAGTCATCCACCAGGTTCCAGTTGTTACTGCTTCTGTCCAGCCCAGACGACTCGAAATCTCGCTCGATGCCAGGGTAGCTCCAGGAGTAGGGGGCGAAGGAGACCTGGGAGCAGGCCTCGATGACGGCGCGGCTGGTGACTTGCACGTAGACACGGCAGTCGCGGGTGCGGTGGGTGCGGAGCTGCTGGCAGGCCAGCGCCAGCAGGCAGTCGCTGCAGCCGTCCACCAGCACGGAGGTGGACACGGGCCCGCAGAGCACGGTGCAGCCGCTGCAGTCGCGCACCCGCAGCGTGTTGGGGTTGCCGCGGAGCCGCACCCGGCAGCCGCGCAGCTCCGACAGCAGCACGTCCCGCTGCAGCAGCTCCGCGGGGCCGAGCTCCAGCTCCTCGTCCTGGGCGCCGCTGAACCCGCACAGCGGCGGCCCGCCCGATTCGCCCTCGGCGAGGCCGGGGCCCGGCGCGGCGGGGTCCGGCGGGGCGGGCTCGGCGGGGCGCGGGGCACTGCCCGGGGCCGCTTCCTTCTTGAGGGCGCGGAAGGCGAATTTCTTCTTGGGCTGCAGCTGCTGCCGCCGCGCCGCCAGCTCCCCTTGCAGCCGCGCCACGGTCTCCTGCCCCTGCCGCACCTCGTAGGGCGCCAGGAACCGCACGCTGCCCGTCAGCAGCTTCTGCAGCGCCTGCAGGCGGGCGGCCGCCTCCTCCAGCGTCCCCGCCGCCAGCAGCGCCTCCACGGCCTCCCGCTCCCGGCCGAAGGCGGCCAGGAAGAACTCGCTCTGCTCCTCCTTCACTACCTGCGCCTCCTTCTTCTGCCGCTGCCGCTCCACGCCCTGCTGCCGCTCCGCTTCCCGCCGCTGCAGCCGCTCCGGCAGCACCACGGCGGAGGCGGCCGAGCCCGCGGCCACCTCGGGCTGCGAGGGAGCCACCACGGCCGCCGCCTCTCCCGGCGCCGCCATCTTGCCGCTCGCCTCCCCTGCGGTCACCAAGCGGCGCGCGGATTGGCTGCCCGCAGCCCTGGCTGCGTCGCCGCCGCCGATTGGCGGCCCGGGAGGCGCGCGG